>NC_073255.2:911764-1212352 GCF_029289425.2 Pan paniscus | reverse complement strand
AGATAGCGGTGGAGATATTTCCATGTTTACAGAGATTGCGTTGTAGATATTTCCATATTTGCCCAGATTGCGGTGTAGATATTTCCATCTTTACACAGATAGCGGTGTACATATTTCCATGTTTACACAGATAGCTGTGAAGGTATTCCCATGTTTACACAGATAGTGTTGTAGATATATACATGTTTATACAAGTAGCGGTGTGGATATTTCCATGTTTATAAAAATAGCGGTGTAGATATTTCCATGTTTATAGAGATGTCGCTGGAGATATTTCCATGTTTATACTGATAGAGGTGGAGATATTTCCATGTTTATAGAGATAACGGTGTAGATATTTCCTTGTTTATACAGATAGCGGTGGAGATATTTCCATGTTTATACAGATAGCGGTGGAGATATTTCCATGTTTACAGATGGCAGTGTGTATATTTACATGTTTATAGAGATAGCTGTGTAGATATTTCCATGTTTATACAGATAGCGGTGTAGATATTTCCATGTTTATACAGATAGCGGTGTAGATATTTCCAGGTTTATACAGATGGCAGTGTAGATATTTCCATATTTATACAGATAGTGGTGTAGATATTTCCATGTTTATACAGATAACTCTGTAGGTATTTCAATGTTTATGCAGATGGTGGTGTAGATATTTCCATGTTTACAGAGATAGCCATGTAGATATTTCCATGTTTTTACAGATGGCGGTGTAGGTATTTCCATGTTTATACAGATAGCGGTGTAGATATTTCCATGTTTATAGAGATGGCTGTGTAGATATTTCCATGTTTATGCAGATGGCAGTGTAGATATTTCCATGTTTATGCAGATAGTTGTGAAAATATCTCCATGTTCATGTGTATGACTGTGTAGGTATTTCCATGTTTATACAGATGGCAGTGTAGATATTTCCATGATTATAGGGATAGCCATGTAGATATTTCCATGTTTATACTGTTAGCGTTGTAAACATTTCCATGTTTATAGAGATAGCCATGTAGATATTTCCATATTTATACAAATAGCAGTGTAGATATTTCCATGTTTATACAGATACCGCTGTAGGCATTTCTATGTTTATATAGATCGTGGTGTACATATTTCCATATTTGTACAGATAGCGGTATAGATATTTCCATGTTTGTACAGATAGCGGTGTTGGTATTTCCATGTTTATAGAGATGGCGTTGTAGATATTTCCATGTGTATAGAGATAGCGGTGTAGGTATTTCCATGTGTATAGAGATGGCGGTGTAGGTATTTCCATGTTTATAGAGATGGCGGTGTAGGTATTGCCATGTTTATAGAAAGGGCGGTGTAGATATTTCCATGTTTATACAGATGGCTGTGTAGATATTTCCATGTCTATACAGATGGCAGTGTAGATATTTCCATGTTTATACAGATAGTGGTGTAGATATTTCCATGTTTATGCAGATGACTGTGTAGTTATTTCCATGTTTATACAGATGGCAGTGTAGGTATTTCCATGTTTATACAGATAGTGTTGTAGATATTTCCATATTTATACAGATGTCGGTGTAGATATTTCCATGTTTATACAGATGGCAGTGTAGGTATTTCCATGTTTATACAGACAGCGGTTCAGATATTTCCATGTTCATACAGATAGCGGTGTAGGTCTTTCCATGTTTCTACAGATTGTCGTGTAGATATTTCCATGTTTATACAGATAGCGCTGTAGATATTTCCATGTTTATACAAACGGCGATGTAGATATTTCCATGTTTATACAGACGGCAGTGTTGATACTTCCATGTTTATACAGAGTGGGGTGTTGATATTTCCATGTTTATACAGATGGCGGTGTAGATATTTCCATGTTTATATAGACAGCTGAGTAGATATTTCCATGCTTACACAGATAGCGGTGTAGGTATTTCCATCTTTATAATGATAGTGGTGTAGATATTTCCATTTTTACACAGATAGCGGTGTACATATTTCCATGTTTACACAGATATCGGTGTAAATATTTCCATGTTTACTCAGATAGCGTTGTAGATATTTCCCTGTTTATAGAGATAGCGGTGTTTGTAGTTCCATGTTCATACAGATAGCGGTGTAGATATTTCCATGTTTATACAGCTCGCCGTGTAGATATATCCAGTTTTATACAGATGGCGGTGTAGATATTTCCGTGTTTATACATATGACGATGCAGATATTTACATGTTTATACAGATGGCGGTATAGATAGTTCCATGTTTATGGAGATGGCAGTGTATTTTCATGTTTATAGAGATGGCGGTGTAGATATTTCCATGTTTATAGAGATAGCGGTGTAGGTATTTCCAAGTTTACTGATGGCTGTGTAGATATTTCCATGTGTATACAGATGGCATTGTAGATATTTCCATATTTATACAGATGGTGGTGTAGATATTTCCATGTTTATACAGAACACCGTGTAGATATTTCCATGTTTTTACAGATGGCTGTGTAGATATTTCCATGTTTTTACAGATGGCAGTGTTGATGTTTCCATGTTTATGCAGATGGTGGTGTAGATATTTCCATGTTTATACAGATAGCGGTGTAGATATTTCCATTTTTGCACAGATGGTGCTGTAGATAGTTCCATGTTTATTGAGATGGCGGTGTAGACATTTTCATGTTTCTAGAGATGGCGGTGTAGGTATTTCCATGTGTATAGAGAGAGCGCAGTATATATTTCCATGTTTACACAGATGGCTGTGTAGGTATTTCCATGTTTATACAGATGGCAGTGTAGGTATTTCCATATTTATAGAGATGGTGGTTTAGATATTTCCATGTTTATACAGATGGCAGTGTAGGTATTTCCATGTTTATACAGATAGCGGTGCAGATATTTCCATGTTTATATAGATTGCGGTGTATGTATTTCCATGTTTATAGAGATAGCGGTGTAGATAATTCCATGTTTATACAGATGGCTGTGTAGATATTTCCATGTGTGTACAGTTGGCAGTGTAGGTATTTCCATGTTTATACAGATGGGGTGTAGATATTTCCATGATTATAGACATAGCCTTGTAGATATTTCCATGTTTATGCAGATAGCTGTGTAGACTTTTCCAAGTTTATACAGATAGCGGTGTAGATATTTCCATATTTATACAGATAGCGGTGTAGGTATTTCCATGTGTATACAGAGAGCGGTTTAGTTATTTCCATGTTTATACAGATAGCGGTGTAGATATTTCCATGTTTATACAGATGGCGGTATAGACAATTCCATGTATATAGAGATAGCGGTGTAGATATTTCCATATGTATACAGATAACTGTTTAGGTATTTCCATGTTTATACAGATAGCGTTGTAGTCATTTGCATGTTTATACAGATTGCGGTGTAGTTATTTCCATGTTTATGTAGATAGCTGTGTAGATATTTCCATGTTTATACAAATATCAGTGTAGATATTTCCATGTTTATACAGATGGTAGCGAAGATATTTCCATGTTTATATAAATGGAGGTGTAGATATGTCCATGTTTATACAGATAGTGGTGTAGATATTTCCATGTTTGTACAGATGGCTGTGAAGGTATATCCAGGTTTTTTCAGATGTCGCTGTAGATATTTCCATGTTTTCAGAGATAGCGGTGTAGATATTTCCATGATTATACAGATAGCGGTGTAGATATTTCCATGATTATACAGATAGCGATGTAGATATTTCCATGTTTATATAGATTGTGGTGTATGTATTTCCATGTTTATACAGATGGATGTGTAGATACTTCCATGTTTACAGAGATGGCTGTGTAAATATTTCCATGTTTATACAGATGGCAGTGTAGATATTTCCATGTTTATACAGATAGTTGTGTAGATATTTCCAAGTTAATGCAGATGACTGTGTAGGTATTTCCATGTTTATACAGATTGTGGTGTAGATATTTCCATGTTTATAGAGATAGCGGTGTAGATATTTCCATGTTTATACAGATGGCTGTGTAGATATTTCCATGTGTATACAGATGGCAGTGTAGATATTTCCATGTTTATGCACATGGAGGTGTAGATATTTCCAGGTTTATACAGACGACTGTGTAGATATTTCCATGTTTTTACAGATGTCGGTGTAGATATTTCCATGTTTATACAGATAGTGGTGTAGACATTTCCATGTTTATAGAGATAGCGTTGTAGATATTTCCAAATTTATACAGAAATCGGTTTAGATATTTCCATGTTTATACATATAGCAGTGTACGTATTTCCATATTTATACAGTCAGTGGTGTACACATTTCCATGTTTATACAGATCGTTGTGTAGACATTTCCATGTTTATACAGATAGCGGTGTAGATATTTCCATGTTTATACAGATAGCGGTGGAGATATTTCCATGTTTACAGAGATTGCGGTGTAGATATTTCCATATTTGCATATATTGCATTGTAGACATTTCCATCTTTACACAGATAGCGGTGTACATATTTCCATGTTTACACAGATAGCTGTGAAGTTATTCCCATGTTTACACAGAAAGTTTTGTAGACATTTACATGTTTATACAGGTAGCGGTGTAGATATTTCCATGTTTATAGAGATATCGCTGGAGATATTTCCATGTTTATACAGAGAGCAATGTAGAGATTTCCATGTTTATACATATAGCGGTGTAGATATTTCCATGTGTGTAGAGATAGCGGTGGAGATATTTCCATGTTTATACAGATAGCGGTGTAGATATTTCCATGTTTATACAGATAGCGGGGGAGATATTTCCAAGTTTATACAGAGAGCGGTGGAGATATTTCCATGTTTTTACAGATAGCAGTGTAGATATTTCCATGTTTATACAGATGGCAGTGTATATATTTCCATGTTTATAGAGTTAGCTGTGTAGATATTTCCATGTTTATAGAGATAGCTGTGTAGATATTTCCATGTTTATACAGATGGCAGTGTAGATATTTCCATGTTTATAAAGATAACTGTGTAGATATTTCAATGTTTATGCAGATGGTGGTGTAGATATTTCCATGATTATAGAGAAAGCCATGTAGATATTTCCATGTTTATACAGATAGCGGTGTAGGCATTCCCATGATTATAGAGATAGCAGTGTAGATATTTGCATATTTATACAGATTGCGGTGTTGATATTTCCATGTTTACACAGATAGCGGTGTAGATATTTCCATGTTTATACAGAGAGCGGTGTAGATATTTCCATGTATATACAGATAGCGGTGTAGGTATTTCCATGTTTATAGAGATATCGGTGTAGATATTTCCATGTTTATAGAGATGGCGGTGTAACTATTTCCATGTTTATAGAGATAGAGGTGTAGATATTTCCATGTTTATACTGATGGATGTGTAGGTATTTCCATGTGAATACAGATGGCTGTGTAGATATTTCCATTTTTACACCGATGGAGGTGAAGATATTTCCATGTTTATACAGATGAATTTGCAGATGTTTCCATGTTTTTGAAGATGGTGGTGTAGATATTCCCATGTTTATACAGATAGCGGTGTGGCTATTTCCATGTTTATACAGATACGGTGTAGATATTTCCATGTTTATAGAGATGGCTGTGTAGATATTTCCATGTTTATACAGATTGCAGTGTAGATATTTCCATGTTTATACAGATAGTGTTGTAGATATTTCCGTGTTTATTAAGATGGCGGTGTATATATTTCCATGTTTATACAAATAGCGGTGTAGATATTTCCATGTTTACAGAGATAGCGGAGTAGGTATTTCCATATTTGCACAGATTGCGGTGTAGATATTAACATCTTCACACAGAAAGTGGCGTACATATTTCCATGTTTGCACAGATAGCTGTGTAGATATTTTGATGTTTACACAGATAGAGTTGTAGATGTTTCCATGTTTATAGAGATAGCGGTGGAGATATTTCCATGTTTGTAGAGATAGCGATGTAGATATTTCCATGTTTATACAGATAGCGGTCTAGATATTTCCAAGTTTATACAGATAGCGGTGAAGATATTTCCATGTTTATACAGAGAGCGGTGTAGATATTTCCATGTTTATACAGAGAGCGGTGTAGATATTTCCATGTTTATACAGATAGCGGTGTAAATATCTCCAGGTTTAAACAGATACTGGTGGAGATATTTCCATGTTTACACGATAGCGATGTAGATATTTCCATGTTTATACAGACAGTGGTGTAGATATTTCCATGTGTGTACAGGTGGCAGTGTAGATATTTCCATGTTTATACTGACGGAGGTGTAGATATTTCCATGTTTATACAAATGGCTGTGTAGGTATTTCCATGTTTTTACAGATGTTGGTGTAGATATTTCCAAGTTTATACAGATAGCGGTGTGGGTTTTTCCATGTTTATACAGATAGTCATGTAGATATTTCCATGTTTATGGAGATGACTCTGTAGTTATTTCCATGTTTCTACAGATGGCAGTGTAGATATTTCCAAGTTTATACAGATGGTGGTGTAGATATTTCCATGTTTATGCAGTTGACTGTGTAGTTATTTCGATGTTTATTCAGATGGCGGTTTAGATATTTTCATGTTTATAGAGATAGCCGTGTAGATATTACCATGTTTATACAGATAACAGTGTAGATATTTCCATGCTTATAGAGATAACGGTGAAGATATTTCCATATTTATACAGATAGCGGTGTAGCTATTTCCATGTTTTTACAAATAGCGGTGTTGATATTTCCATGTTTATACTGATATCGGTGTAGATATTGACATGTTTATACAGATCGTGTTGTAGATATTTCCATGTTTATACAGATAGCGGTGGAGATATTTCCATGTTTATACAGGTAGCGGTGTAGATATTCCCATGTTTATAGAGATCACGGTGTAGACATTTCCATCTTTCTACAGATGGCAGTGAACGTATTTCTATGTTTATACAGATGGCGTTGTAGATATTTCCATGTCTATAGAGATTGCGGTGTAGATATTTCCATGTTTATGCAGATGGCGGTGTAGATATTTCCATGTGTATAGAGATGGCGGTGTAAGTATTTCTATGTTTATAGAGATAGCGGTGGAGATATTTCCATGTTTATAGAGATGGCGGTGTAGGTATTTCCATGTTGATAGAGATAGTGGTGTAGATATTTCCATGTTTATACACATGGCGGTGTAGATATTTGCATGTTTCTACAGATGACGGTGTTGGTAATTCCATGTTTATACAGATGGCGGTGTACATATTTCCATGTTTATACAGATAGGGGTGTTGATATTTCCATGTTTATACAGATAGAGGTATAGATATTTCCATGTTTATACAGATAGCGGTGTAGATATTTCCATGTTTATACAGATAGCGGTGTAGATATTTCCATGTTTATACAGATAGCGGTGTAGTTATTTCCATTTTTGCACAGCTGGTGGTGCAGATAGTTCCATGTTTATTGAGATGGCGGTGTAGACATTTTCATGTTTATAGAGATGGCGGTGTAGGTATTTCCATGTGTATAGAGAGAGCGCAGTATATATTTCCATGTTTACACAGATGGCTGTGTAGGTATTTCCGTGTTTATACAGATGGCAGTGTAGATATTTCCATATTTATAGAGATTGTGGTGTAGATATTTCCATGTTTGTACAGATGACTGTGTAGGTATTTCCATGTTTATACAGATGGCGGTGTAGGTATTTCCATGTTTATAGAGATTGCGGTCTAGATATTTCCATGTATATACAGATAGCGGTGTAGATATTTACATGTTTATAGAGATAGCGGTGTAGATATTTCCATATTTATACAAATAGCGGTGTAGGTATTTCCATGTTTATTCAGATGGCGGTGTTGATATTTCCATGTTTATACAGAAAGCGGTGTGTCTAATTCCATGTTTATACAGATGGCAGTGTAGATATCCCCATGTTTATACAGATAGTGGTGTACATATTTCCATGTTTATACAGATGGAGATGTAGATATTTCCATGTTTACATAGATGACTGTGAACATATTTCCATGTTTATACATATCGTGGTGAAAATATTTCCAGGTTTATAGAGATAGCGATGTATATATTTCCATGTTTATACAGATAGCGGTGTATATATTTCCATGTTTAAAGAGATAGCAGTGAAGACATTTCCATATTTACACACATCACGGTGTAGATATTTCCATATTTACACATATAGTGGTGTACATTTTTCCATGTTTACACACATAGCTGTGTAGACATTGCCATGTTTACACAGATAGCGTTGTAGATATTTCCATGTTTATACAGATAGCTGTTTAGATATTTCCATGTTTATAAAGATAGCGGTGTAGATATATCCATGTTCATAGAGATAGCGGTGGAGATATATCCAAGTTTATACATATAGCGATGTAGATATTTCCATGTTTATACAGATAGCAGTGTAGATATTTCCATGTTTATACAGATAGCGGTGTAGGTACTAGCATATTTATGCAGGTAGCGGTGTAGATATTTCCATATTTATACAGATAGTGGGGTAGATATATCCATGTTTATACAGATAACGGTGGAGATATTTCCATGTTTATACAGATGGCGGTGTAGATATTTCCAAGTTTATACAGATAGCGATGTAGATATTTCCGTGTTTATACAGATTGTGGTGTAGTTATTTCCATGTTTATAGAGATAGCGGTGTAGATATGTCCATGTTTATACAGATAACGGTGTAGATATTTCCATGTTTATACAGGTAGCGGTGGAGATATTTCTATGTATATACAGATAGCGGTGGAGATATGTCCATGTTTATACAGATGGCGGTGTAGATATTTCCAAGTTAATAAAGATAGCGCTGTAGATATTTCCATGTTTATACAGATAGCGGTGTAGATATTTCCATGTTTATACAGATTGCGATGTAGGTATTTCCATGTTTATACAGATAGTGGTGTAGGTATTTCCATGTTTATACAGATGGCTGTGTAGATACTTCCAAATATATACATGTGGAAGGGTATATATTTCCATGTTTATACATATGGGGTGTAGATATTTCCATGATTATAGACATACCCTTGTAGATATTTCCAAGATTATACAGATAGCTGTGTAGACTTTTCCACGTTTATACAGATAGTGGTGTAGATATTTCCATATTTATACAGATAGCGGTGTAGGTATTTCCATGTTTATACAGAGAGTGGTTTAGATATTTCCATGTTTATACAGATAGCGGTGTAGATATTTCCATGTTTATACAGATAGCGGTGTAGATATTTCCATTTTTGCACAGATGGTGGTGTAGATAGTTCCATGTTTATTGAGATGGCGGTGTAGACATTTTCATGTTTATAGAGATGGCGGTGTAGGTATTTCCATGTGTATAGAGAGAGCGCAGTATATATTTCCATGTTTACACAGATGGCTATGTAGGTATTTCCGTGTTTATACAGATGGCAGTGTAGATATTTCCATATTTATAGAGATTGTGGTGTAGATATTTCCATGTTTATACAGATGACTGTGTAGGTATTTCCATGTTTATACAAATGGCGGTTTAGGTATTTCCATGTTTATAGAGATTGCGGTCTAGATATTTTCATGTATATACAGATAGCGGTGTAGATATTTACATGTTTATAGAGATAGCGGTGTAGATATTTCCATATTTATACAAATAGCGGTGTAGGTATTTCCATGTTTATTCAGATGGCGGTGTTGATATTTCCATGTTTATACAGAAAGCGGTGTGGCTAATTCCATGTTTATACAGATGGCACTGTAGATATCCCCATGTTTATACAGATAGTGGTGTAGATATTTCCATGTTTATACAGATGGAGATGTAGATATTTCCATGTTTATATAGATGACTGTGAAGATATTTCCATGTTTTTACAGATAGTGATGTAGATATTTCCATGTTTATACATATAGCGGTGTAGATATTTCAATGTTAACACAGATAGCGGTGTAGTTTTTCCCATATTTATACAGAAAGCGATGTAGATATTTCCATGTTTATACCGATCATGGTGAAAATATTTCCAGGTTTATAGAGATAGCGGTGTATATATTCCCATGTTTATACAGATAGCGGTGTACATATTTCCATGTTTAAAGAGATAGCAGTGAAGACATTTCCATATTTACACACATCACTGTGTAGATATTTCCATATTTACACATATAGTGGTGTACATTTTTCCATGTTTACACACATAGCTGTGTAGACATTGCCATGTTTACACAGATAGCGTTGTAGATATTTCCATGTTTATACAGATAGCTCTTTAGATATTTCCATGTTTATAGAGATGGCGGTGTAGATATTTCCATGTTCTTAGAGATAGCGGTGTTGATTTTTCCATGTTTATAGAGATAGCGGTGTAGATATTTCCATGTTTATACAGATTGTGGTGTAGATATTTCCATGTTTATAGAGATAGCGGTGTAGATATTTCCATGTTTATACAGATGGCTGTGTAGATATTTCCATGTGTATACAGATGGCAGTGTAGATATTTCCATGTTTATGCACATGGAGGTGTAGATATTTCCAGGTTTATACAGATGACTGTGTAGATATTTCCATGTTTTTACAGATGGCGGTGTAGATATTTCCATGTTTATACAGATAGTGGTGTAGACATTTCCATGTTTATAGAGATAGCGTTGTAGATATTTCCAAATTTATTCAGAAATCGGTTTAGATATTTCCATGTTTATACATATAGCAGTGTATATATTTCCATGTTTATACAGTCAGTGGTGTACACATTTCCATGTTTATACAGATCGTTGTGTAGACATTTCCATGTTTATACAGATAGCGGTGTAGATACTTCCATGTTTATACAGATAGCTGTGGAGATATTTCCATGTTTACAGAGATTGCGGTGTAGATATTTCCATATTTGCACAGATTGCAGTGTAGACATTTCCATGTTTACAGAGATTGCGGTGTAGATATTTCCATATTTGCACAGATTGCGGTGTAGACATTTCCATCTTTACACAGATAGCGGTGTACATATTTCCATGTTTACACAGATAGCTGTGAAGTTATTCCCACGTTTACACAGAAAGTGTTGTAGACATTTACATGTTTATACAGTTAGCGGTGTTGATATTTCCATGTTTAAAAAAATAGCGGTGTAGATATTTCCATGTTTATAGAGATATCGCTGGAGATATTTCCATATTTATACTGATGGATGTGTAGGTATTTCCATGTGAATACAAATGGCTGTGTAGATATTTCCATTTTTACACCGATGGAGGTGAAGATATTTCCATGTTTATACAGACGAATATGCACATGTTTCCATGTTTTTGAAGATGGTGGTGTAGATATTCCCATGTTTATACAGATAGCGGTGTGGCTATTTCCATGTTTATACAGATACGGTGTAGATATTTCCATGTTTATAGAGATGGCTGTGTAGATATTTCCATGTTTTAACAGATTGCAGTGTAGATATTTCCATGTTTATACAGATATTGGTGTAGATATTTCCATGTTTATTGAGATGGTGGTGTATATATTTCCATGTTTATACAAATAGCGGTGTAGATATTTCCATGTTTACAGAGATAGTGGAGTAGTTATTTCCATATTTGCACAGATTGCGGTGTAGATATTTCCATCTTCACACAGAAAGTGGCGTACATATTTCCATGTTTGCACAGATAGCTGTGTAGATATTTTGATGTTTACAGAGATAGTGTTGTAGATGTTTCCATGTTTATAGAGATAGCCATGTAGATATTTCCATGTTTATACAGATAGCGGTGTAGATATTTCCATGTTTATACAGATTGTGGTGTAGATATTTCCATGTTTATAGAGATAGCGGTGTAGATATTTCCATGTTTATATAGATGGGTGTGTAGATATTTCCATGTGTATACAGAAGAGAGTGTAGATATTTCCATGTTTATGGACATGGAGGTGTAGATTTTTCCAGGTTTATAGAGATGACTGTGTAGATATTTCAATGTTTTTACAGATGGCGGTGTAGATATTTCCATGTTTATACAGATAGTGGTGTAGTCATTTCCATGTTTATAGAGATAGCGTTGTAGATATTTCCAAATTTACACAGAAATCGGTTTAGATATTTCCATGTTTATACTGATAGCGGTGTATATATTTCCATGTTTACAGAGATTGCTGTGTAGATATTTCCATATTTGCACAGATTGCGTTGTAGACATTTCCATCTTTACACAGATAGCGGTGTACATATTTCCATGTTTACACAGATAGTTGTGAAGTTATTCCCATGTTTACACAGAAAGTGTTGTAGACATTTATATGTTTATACAGGTAGCGGTGTTGATATTTCCATGTTTAAAAAAATAGCGGTGTAGATATTTCCATGTTTATAGAGATATCGCTGGAGATATTTCCATGTTTATACAGATAGCAATGTAGAGATTTCCATGTTTATACAGACAGCGGTGTAGATATTTCCATGTTTATACAGATAGCGGTGGAGATATTTCCATGTTTATATAGATAGCGGTGTAGATATTTCCATGTTTATACGGATAGCGGTGGAGATATTTCCAAGTTTATTCAGAGAGCGGTGGGGATACTTCCATGTTTATACAGATAGCGGTGGAGATATTTCCATGTCTATACAGATGGCATTGTATATATTTCCATGTTTATATAGTTAGCTGTGTAGATATTTCCATGGTTATAGAGATAGCGGTGTAGATATTTCCATGTTTATACAGATCGTGGTGTAGATATTTCCATCTTTCCACAGATGGCAGTGTAGATATTTCCATGTTTATAGAGATGGCGGTGTAGATATTTCTATGTTTATAGAGATAGCGGTGTAGATATTTCCATGTGTATAGAGATGGCGGTGTAGGCATTTCCATGTTTGTAGAGATAGTCGTGTAGATATTTCCATGTTTATACAGATAGCAGGGAAGATATTTCCATGTTTATAGAGATGGGTGTGTAGATATTTACATGGTTATACAGATGGCCGTGTAGATATTTCCATGTTTATACAGATGGCTGTGTAGGCATTTCCATGGGTATACAGATGGCAGTGTAGGTATTTCCATGTTTATACAGATTGATGTGTAGATATTTCCATGTTTTTACAGATGGCGGTGTAGACATTTCCATGTTTATACAGATAACGGTGTAGATATTTCCATGTTTATAGAGATGGCTGTGTAGATATTTCCACGTTTATACAGATGGCAGTGTAGATATTTCCATGTTTATACAGATAGTGGTGAAGATATTTCCATGTTTATGAAGATGACTGTGTAGGTATTTCCATATTTATACAGATGGCGGTGTAGATATTTCCATGTTTATAGAGATAGCCATGTAGATATTTCCATGTTTATACAGCTAGCGGTGTAATCATGTCCATGTTTATAGAGATAGCGGTGTAGATATTTCCGTATTTATACACAAAGCGGTGTAGGTATTTCCATGTTTATACAGTCAGTGGTGTAGATATTTCTATGTTTAAACAGATAGCCGTGTATATATTTCCATGTTTATACAGACAGAGGTGTAGATATTTCCATGTTTTACAGATAGTGGTGTAGATATTTCCATGTTTATAGAGATAGCGGTGTAGATATTTCCATGTTCATACAGATTGCGGTGTAGGTATTTCCATGTTTACAGAGATAGCGGTGTAGATATTTCAATGTTTATACGGATGGCTATGTAGATATTTCCATGTATATACAGATGGCAGTGTAGATATTTCCATGTTTATGCACATGGAGGACTATGTGTTTCCATGTTTATACAGACGAGTGTGTAGATATTTCCATGTTTTTACAGATGGCTTTGTAGATATTTCCATATGTATACAGATGGAAGGGTAGATATTTCCATGTTTATACAGATGGAGGTGTAGATATTTCCATGTTTATACAGATGACTGTGTAGATATTTTCATATTTTTACACATGGCGTTGTAGATATTTCCATGTTTATACAGATAGCAGTGTGGATATTTCCATGTTTATACAGATAGCATTGTAGATATTTCCATGTTTATGAGATGGCTGTGTAGATATTTCCATGTTTATACAGATGGCCGTGTAGCTATTTCCATGTTTCACAGATAGTGGTGAAGATATTTCCCTGTTTATACAGATGACTGTGTAGGTTTTTGCATGTTTATACAGATGGGGTGTAGATATTTCCATGATTATAGACATAGCCTTGTAGATATTTCCATGTTTATATAGATAGCTGTGTAGACTTTTCCAAGTTTATAGACATAGCCGTGTAGATATTTCCATATTTATACAGATAGCGGTGTAGGTATTTCCATGTTTATACAGATAGCCGTATAGATATTTCCATGTTTATACAGATAGCGTTGTAGATATTTCCATGTTTATACAGATGGGGGTGTAGACAATTCCATGTATATAGAGATAGCGGTGTAGATATTTCCAAATGTATATAGATAACGGTTTAGGTATTTCCATGTTTATGCAGATAGCGTTGTAGTTATTTCCATGTTTATACAGATTGTGGTGTAGTTATTTCCAAGTTTTTGTAGATAGCTGTGTAGATATTTCCATGTTTATACAAATGGCAGTGTAGATATTTCCATGTTTATACAGATGGTAGCGAAGTTATGTCCATGTTTATATAGATGGAGGTGTAGATATTTCCATGTTTATACAGATGGTGGTGTAGATAATTCCATGTTTACACAGATGACTCTATAGGTATATCCATGTTTATACAGATGTAGATATTTCCATATTTATACAGATAATGGTGTAAAATTTCCATGTTTATACAGATAGCAGTGGTAATATTTCCATGTTTATACAAATAGCGGTGTAGTTATTTCCATGTTTATACAGATAGTGGTGTAGATATTTCCATGTATATACAGATGGCTGTGTAGATATTTCCATGTTTATACAGATGGCTTTGTAGATATTTCCATGTTTATACAGATGACATTGTTGGTATTTCCATGTTTATACAGATGGCGGTGTAGATATTACCATGTTCACAGAGATAGCTGTGTAGATATTTCCATGTTTATAAAGATAGCGGTGTAGACATTTCCATGTTTATACAGATAGCGGTGTAGATATTTCCATGTTTATACAGATAGCGGTGTAGGAATTTCCATGTTTATACAGATAGTGGTGTAGTTATTTCTATGTTTATAGACATAGTGGTTTAGATATTTCCATGTTTATACAGATAGCGGTGTAGATATTTCCATGTTTATACAGATAGCGGTGTAGAAATTTCCATGTTTATAGAGATAGTGGTGTAGTTATTTCCATGTTTATAGACATTGCGGTGTAGATATTTCCATGTTTATATAGATGGCGTTGTAGTTATTTCTATGTTTATACCGATAGCGGTGTTGGTATTTCCACGTTTATACAGATAGCAATGTAGATATTTCCATGTTTATACAGCTCGCAGTGCAGATATTTATATCTTTATAAAGATGGCATTGTAGATATTTCCTTATTCACACAGATGGCGGTGTATATGTTTCCACGTTTATACAGATGGCGGAGTAGTTAATTCCATGTTTATGGAGATGGCAGTGTACATATTTTCATGATTATAGAGATGGCGGGGTAGATATTTCCATGTTTATAGAGATAGCAGTGTAGATATTTCCATGTTTATACAGATGGCTGTGTAGATATTTCCATGTGTATACAGATGGCATTGTAGATATTTCCATGTTTATACAGATGACTGTATAGGTATTTCCATGTTTATAGAGATAGCGGTGTGGATATTTCCATGGATATGCAGATGGCTGTGTAGATATTCTCATGTTTATACAGATAGCGGTGTAGATATTCCCATGTTTACGCAGATGGTGGAGTAGAAATTTCCGTGTTTATACACATGGTGGAGTAGATACTTCCATCTTTATGGAGATGGCAGTGTAGATATTTTCATGTTTATTGAGATGGCGGTGTAGATATTTCCATATTTATAGAGATAGCGGTGTAGATATTTCCATCTTTCTACAGATGGCAGTGTAGATAATTCCATGTTTATACAGATGGCCGTGTAGATATTTCCATGTTTATTCAGATGACTGTGTAGATATTTCCATGTTTTTACAGATGGCAGTGTAGGTTTGTCAATGTTTATAGAGACCGCGCTCTAGGTATTTCCATGTTTATACAGATAACGGTGGAGGTATTTCCATGTTTATACAGAGAGTAGTGGAGATATTTCCATGTTTATACACATAGCGGTGTACATATTTCCATGTTTATAGAGACAGCGGTGTAGGTATTTCCATGTTTATACAGATAGCGGTGCAGTTATTTCCAGGTTTACACAGATGCCTATGCAGATATTTCCATATTTATACAGAGGGCTGTGTAGATATTTCTACGTTTATACAGATGGCAGTGTAGATATTTAAATGTTCCTACACATGACTGTGTAGGTATATCCATGTTTATACAGATGTCTTTGTAGATATTTCCATGTTTATAGAGATAGCGGTGCAGACATATCCATGTTTATACAGATACCGGTGTAGATATTTCCATGTTTATACAGACCGCAGTGTAGATATTCCCATGTTTATAGAGATAGCAGTGTAGATATTTCCATGTTTGTACAGATGGCGGTGTTGATGTTTCCATCTATACACAGATTGCCATGTAGGTATTTCCATGTGTATACAGATGGCATTGTAGATATTTCCATGTTTACACAGATGACTGTATAGGTATTTCCATGTTTATACAAATGGCGGTGTAGATATTTCCATGTTTATAGAGATAGCGGTGTAGATATTTCCATATTTATACAGATAACGGTGTAGAAATTTCCATGTTTATACAGATAGCGGTGTAAATATTTCCATGTTTATTCAAGTCACGGTGTAGATATTTCCTTGTTCATACCAATAGCGTTGTAGTTATTTCCATATTTATACAGAGAGTGGTGTAGATATTTCCATGTATATACAGATGGCTGTGTAGATATTTCCATGTTTATACAGATGGCTTTGTAGGTATTTCCATGTTTATACAGATGGCGGTGTAGATATTTCCATGTTTATAGAGATAGCTTTGTAGATATTTCCATGTTTTTACAGATCGCGTTGTAGATATTTCCATGTTTATAGAGATAGCGGTGTAGATATTTCCATGTTTATACAGATCGTGGTGAAGATATTTCCATGTTTATACAGATCGCAGTGTAGATATTTCCATGTTTATACAGAGAGCAATGTAGATATTTCCATGTTTATACAGATAGCGGTGTAGATATTTCCATGTTTATAGAGATAGCGGTGTAGGTATTTCCATGTTTATAGACATAGCGGTGTAGATATTTCCATGTTTATATAGATGGCATTGTAGATATTTCCATGTTTATACCGATAGCGGTGTTGGTATTTCCACGTTTATACAGATAGCGATGTAGATATTTCCATGTTTATACAGCTCGCGGTGCAAATATTTATTTCTTTATACAGATGGCATTGTAGATATTTCCTTATTCACACAGATGGCGGTGTAGATGTTTCCATGTTTATACAGATGGCTGAGTAGTTAGTTCCATGTTTATGGAGATGGCAGTGTAGATATTTTCATGTTTATGGAGATGGCAGTGTAGATATTTTAATGTTTATAGAGATGGCGGTGTAGATATTTCCATGTTTATAGAGATAGCAGTGTAGATATTTACATGTTTATACAGATGGCTGTGTAGATATTTCCATGTGTATACAGATGGCATTGTAGATATTTCCATGTTTATACAGATGACTGAGTAGTTATTTCCATGTTTTTACAGATGGCAGAGCAGATATTTCCATGTTTATAGAGATAGCGGTGTAGATACTTCCATGTTTGTACAGATGGCGGTGCTGATATTTCCATCTATACACAGATGGCCGTGTAGATATTTCCATGTTTATACAGATGGCGGCGTAGAAATTTCCTTGGACATGCAGATGGCGGTGTAGATATTTCCATGTTTATACAGATAGCGGTGTAGATATTTCCATGTTTACACAGATGGCGGTGTAGATATTTCCTTGTTTTTACAGATGGCGGTGCTGATATTTCCATCTATACACAGATGGCCGTGTAGATATTTCTATGTATATACAGATGGCGGCGTAGGAATTTCCAAGGACATGCAGATGGCGGTGTAGATATTTCCATGTTTATACAGATAGCGGTGTAGCCATTTCCATGTTTACACAGATGGTGGTTTAGATATTTCCGTGTTTATACACATGGCAGAGTAGATACTTCCATCTTTATGCAGATGGCAGTGTAGATATTTTCATGTTTATAGAGATGGCGGTGTAGATATTACCATATTTATAGAGATAGCGGTGTAGATATTTCCATCTTTCTACAGATGGCAGTGTCGATATTTCCATGTTTATACAGATGGTGGTGTAGATATTTCCGTATTTATACAGATATCTGTGTAGATAATTCCATGTGAATACAGATGGTATTGTAGGTATTTCCATGTTTATACAGATGGTGGTGTAGATATTTCCATGTTTATTCAGATGACTGTGTAGATATTTCCATGTTTTTACAGATGGCAGTGTGGATATTTCAATGTTTATAGAGATGGCGCTGTAGATATTTCCATGTTTATACAGATAACGGTGGAGACATTTCCATGTTTATACAGAGAGCAGTGGAGATATTTCCATGTATATACACATAGCGGTGTACATACTTCCATGTTTATAGAGACAGCGGTGTAGGTATTTCCATGTTTATACAGATAGCGGTACAGATATTTCCATGTTTATACAGATGCCTATGCAGATATCTCCATATTCATACAGAGGGCTGTGTAGATATTTCTATGTTTATACAGATGGCAGTGTAGATATTTCCATGTTCCTACACATGACTGTGTAGTTATTTCCATGTTTATACAGATGGCTTTGTAGATATTTCCATGTCTATAGAGATAGCAGTGCAGATATTTCCATGCTTATAAAGATAGCGGTGTATATATTTCTATGTTTATACAGATCGTGGTGTAGATATTTCCATGTTTATATAGGTACCGGTGTAGATATTTCCATGTTTATACAGACCGCAGTGTATATTCCCATCTTTATAGAGATAGCAGTGTAGATATTTCCAAGTTTGTACAGATGGCGGTGTTGATGTTTCCATCTATACACAGATTCCCGTGTAGGTATTTCCATGTGTATACAGATGGCATTGTATATATTTCCATGTTTATACAGATGGTGGTGTAGATATTTCCATGTTTACACAGATGACTGTAGAGGTATTTCCATGTTTATACAGATGGCGGTGTAGATATTTCCATGTTTATACAGATAGCAGAGTAGATATTTCCATATTTATACAGATAACGGTGTACAAATTTCCATGTTTATACAGATAGCGGTGTAAATATTTCCATGTTTATACAAGTCACGGTGTAGATATTTCCTCGTTTATACAAATAGCTGTGTAGTTATTTCCATGTTTATACAGATAGCGGCATAGATATTTCCATGTAT
Organism: Pan paniscus; assembly: GCF_029289425.2. Lineage (NCBI taxonomy): Eukaryota > Metazoa > Chordata > Mammalia > Primates > Hominidae > Pan > Pan paniscus. Next base: position 1,192,862 of record NC_073255.2, on the reverse strand, counting down.
ATACAGATGGCTGTGTAGATATTTCCATGTTTATACAGATGATTTTGTAGGTATTTCCATGTTTATACAGATGGCGGTGTAGATATTTCCATGTTTATTGAGATAGCTGTGTAGATATTTCCATGTTTATACAGATAGCGGTGTAGATATTTTCATGTTTATACAGATCACGGTGTAGATATTTCCATGTTTATAAAGATCGCGGTGTAGATATTTCCATGTTTAAACAAATAGCGGTGTAGATATTTCCATGTTTTTCCAGATATCGGTGTAGATATTTCCATGTTTACACAGATTGCGGTGTAGATATTTCCATGTTTCTACAGATGGCATCGTAGATATTTCCATGTTTATACAGATGGCGGTGTAGATATTTCCATGTTTATATAGATGGTGGTGTAGATATTACCATGTTTATACAGATAGCGGTGTAGATATTTCCATGTTTATACAGATCGTGGTGAAGATATTTCCATGTTTTTACAGATCACGGTGTAGATATTTCCATGTTTATGCAAATTGCGGTGTAGATATTTCCATGTTTATACAGATAGCGATGTAGATATTTCCATGTTTATACAGATACCGGTGTAGATATTTCCATGTTTATAGAGATAGTGGTGTAGGTATTTCCATGTTTATAGACATATCGGTGTAGATATTTCCATGTTTATGTAGATAGCGTTGTAGATATTTCCATGTTTATGCCGATAGCGGTGTTGGTATTTCCACGTTTATACTGATAGCGATGTAGATATTTCCATGTTTATACAGCTCGCGGTGCAGATAATTATATCTTTATACAGATGGCATGCTAGATATTTCCTTATTCACACAGATGGCGGTGTAGATGTTTCCATGTTTATACAGATGGCGGAGTAGTTAGTTCCATGTTTATGGAGATGGCAGGGTAGATATTTTCATGTTTATAGAGATGGCGGTGTAGATATTTCCATGTTTATAGAGATAGCAGTGTAGATATTTACATGTTTATACAGATGGCTGTGTAGATATTTCCATGTGTATACAGATGACATTGTAGATATTTCCATGTTTATACAGATGACTGTATAGGTATTTCCATGTTTTTACTGATGGCAGTGCAGATATTTCCATGTTTATAGAGATAGCGGTGTAGGTATTTCCATGTATGTACAGATGGCGGTGCTGATATCTCCATCTATACACAGATGGCCGTGTAGATATTTCCATGTTTATACAGATGGCGGCGTAGATATGTCCATGGACTTGTAGATGGCGGTGTAGATATTTCCATGTTTATACAGATAGCGGTGTAGATATTTCCATGTTAACATAGATGGTGGTGTAGATATTTCCGTGTTTATACACATGGCGGAGTAGATACTTCCATCTTTATGGAGATGACAGTGTAGATATTTTCATGTTTATAGAGATGGCGGTGTAGATATTTCCATGTTTGTACAGATGGTGGTGTTGATATTTCCATCTATACACAGAGGACCGTGTCGATATTTCCATGTTTACACAGATGGCGGTGCAGATATTTCCATGTTTATACAGATAAATTTGTAAGTATTTCCATGTTTATACTGATGGCGGTGTAGATATTTCGATGTTTATAGAGATAGCAGTGGAGATATTTCCATGTTTATACAAATAGCGGTGTAGTTATTTCCATGTTTATAAAGATAGCGGTGTAGATATTTCTATGTATATACACATGGCTGTGTAGATATTTCCATGTTTATACAGATGGCGGTGTAGATATTTCCATGTTTATACAGATAACTTTGTAAGTATTTCCATGTTTATACAGATGGCGATGCAGATATTTTGATGTTTACAGAGATAGCAGTGGAGATATTTCCATGTTTATACAGATAGCGGTGTAGATATTTCCATGTTTATACTGATCACGGTGTAGATATTTCCATGTTTATAGAGATGGCGGTGTAGATACTTCCATGTACGTACAGATAGCGGTGTTGATTTATCCATGTTTATAGAGATAGCTGTGTGGATATTTCCAAGTTTATACAGATAGGGATGTAGATATTTCCATGTTTATAGAGATGGCGGTGTAGATATTTCCATGTTTATACAGATCCCGCTGTAGATATTTCCAAGTTTATACAGATCGCGGTGCAGATATTTCCATGTTTATACAGATCACGGTGTTGATATTACCACGTTTATAGGGATAGCGGTGCAAATATTTCCACTTTTATACAGATAGCTGTGTAGTTATTACCATGTTTATACAGATAGCGGTGTAGATATGTCCATGTATAAACAGATGTCTGTGTATATATTTCCATGTTTAAACAGATGGCGATGTAGATATTTCCTTGTTTATACAAATAGCGGTGTAGTTATTTCCATGTTTATACAGATAGCGGTGTAGATATTTCCATGAATATACAGATGGCTGTGTAGATATTTGCATGTTTATAGAGATAGAAGTGTAGATATTTGCATGTTTATACAGATGGCGGTGTAGATATTTCCATGTTTATAGAGATAGTGGTGTAGATATTTCCATATTTATACAGATAACGGTGTAGGTATTTCCATGTTTATACAGTTAGCCGTGTAAATATTTCCATGTTTATTCAGATCACGGTGTTGATATTTCCATGTTTATAGAGATAGCAGTGTAGATATTTCCATGTTTATATTGATAGCGATGTAGATATTTCCATGTTTATACAGACCGTGGTGTAAATATTTCTATGTTTATACAGAAAGTGGTGTAGTTATTTCCATGTTTATATAGATAGAGGTGTAGATATTTCCATGTATATACAAATGGCTGTGTAGTTATTTCCATGTTTATACAGATGGCGGTGTAGATAATTCCATGTTTATACAGATAACTTTGTAAGTATTTCCATGTTTATACAGATGGCGGTGTAGATATTTCGATGTTTATAGAGATAGCAGTGGAGATATTTCCATGTTTATACAGATAGCGGAGTAGATATTTCCTTGTTTATAGAGATGGCGGTGTAGATATTTCCATGTTCATAGAGATAGCGGTGTTGATTTTTCCATGTTTACAGAGATAGCGGTGTGGATATTTCCATCTTTATACAGATAGGGGTGTAGATATTTCCATGTTTATAGAGATAGCGTTGCAGATATTTTCATGTTTATACAGATTGCGGTGGAGATATGTCCATGTTTATACAGATAGCAATGGAGATATTTCCACGTTAATACACATAGCGGTGTAGATATTTCCATGTTTATACAGATAGCGGTGTAGATATTTCCATGTTCATACAGATGGCTGTGCCGATATTTCCATGTTTATACCGAGTTCTCTGTAGATATTTCCATGTTTATATAGATGACAGTGTAGACATTTCCATGTTTATACAGGTGACTGTGTATATATTTCCATGTTTATAGAGATAGAGGTGTAGATATTTCCATGTTTATTGAGATAGCGGTGTAAATATTTCCATATTTATACAGATAGTGGTGTAGATATTTCCATGTTTTTACAGATAGCGGTGTAGATATTTCCATCTTTATTCAGAGAGTGCTGTACATATTTCCATGTTTATACAGATCACTGTGTAGATATTTCCATGTTTTTACAGATAACGTTGTAGATATTTAAATCTTTATACATACGGTGGTGTAGATATTTCCATGTTCCTACACATGACTGTGTAGTTATTTCCATGTTTATACAGATGGCGGTGTAGATATTTCCATATTTTTAGAGATAGCAGTGTAGATATTTCCAGGTTTATACAGATAGCGGTGTAAATATTTCCATGTTTATACAGATCGTGGTGTACATATTTCCATGTTTATACAGATACCGGTGTAGATATTTCCATGTTTATACAGACTGCAGTGTAGGTATTTCTATGTTTATACAGATAGCGGTGTAGATATTTCCATGTTTGTACAGATGGCGGTGTTGATATTTCCATCTGTACACAGATTGCCATGTAGTTATTTCCATCTTTAAACAGATGGCGTTGTAGATATTTCCATGGGTATGCAGATGGTGGTGTGGGTATTTCCATGTTTATACAGATGGCGGTGTAGACATTTCCATGTTTATACAGATAACTTTGTAAGTATTTCCATGTTTATACAGATGGCGGTGTAGATATTTCGATGTTTATAGAGATAGCAGTGGAGATATTTCCATGTTTATACAAATAGCGGTGTAGTTATTTCCGTGTTTATATAGACAGCGGTGTAGATATTTCTATGTATATACACATGGCTGTGTAGATATTTCCATGTTTATACAGATGGCGGTGTAGATATTTCCATGTTTATACTGATAACTTTGTAAGTATTTCCATGTTTATACAGATGGCGGTGTAGATATTTCGAACTTTATAGAGATAGCAGTGGATTTATTTCCATGTTTATACGGATAGCGGTGTAGATATTTCCATGTTTATACAGATCACGGTGTAGATATTTCCGTGTTTATAGAGATGGTGGTGTAGATATTTCCATGTACATAGAGATAGCGCTGTTGATTTTTCCATGTTTATGGAGATAGCTGTGTGGATATTTCCATGTTTATACTGATAGGGGTGTAGATAATTCGATGTTTCTACAGATGGCGGTGTGGATATTTCCATGTTTATACAGATCACGGTGTAGATATTTCCATGTTTATGCAGATCACGGTGCAGATATTTCCATGTTTATACACATCATGCTGTAGATATTTCCATGTTTATACAGATCGCGGTGTTGGTATTACCACGTTTATAGGGATAGCGGTGCAAATATTTCCACATTTATACAGATAGCGGTGTAGTTATTAGCATGTTTATACAGATAGTGGTGTAGATATTTCCATGTATAAACAGATGTCTGTGTATATATTTCCATGTTTAAACAGATGGCGGTGTAGATATTTCCTTGTTTATAAAAATAGCGGTGTAGTTATTTCCATGTTTATACAGATAGCGGTGTAGGTATTTCCATGTATATACAGATGGCTGTGTAGATATTTCCATGTTTATACAGATGGCTGTGTAGATATTTCCATGTTTATGCAGATGACTTTGTAGATATTTCCATGTTTATACAGATGGCGGTGTAGGTATTTCCATGTTTATAAAGATAGCAGTGAAGATATTTCCATGTTTATACAGATAGCGGTGTAGATATTTCCATGTTTATACAGATCGCGGTGTAGATATTTCCATGTTTATACAGACAGCAGTGGAGATATTTCCATGTTTATACACATAGCGGTGTACATATTTCCATGTTTATAGAGACAGCGGTGTAGGTATTTCCATGTTTATACAGATAGCGGTGCAGATATTTCCATGTTTATACAGATGCCTATGCAGATATTTCCATATTTATACAGAGGGCTGTTTAGATATTTCATGTTTATACAGAAGGCAGTGTAGATTTTTCCATGTTCCTACACATGACTATGTAGGAATTTCCATGTTCATACAGATGGCTTTGTAGATATTTCCATGTTTATAGAGATAGCGGTGCAGATATTTCCATGTTTATACAGATAGCGGTGTAAATATTTCCATGTTTATACAGATCGTGGTGCAGATATTTCCATGTTTATACAGATACCGGTGTAGATATTTCCATGTTTTTAGAGACCGCAGTATAGATATTTCCATGTTTATAGAAATAGCGGTGTAGATATTTCCATGTTTGTACAGATGGCGGTGTTGATGTTTCCATCTATACACAGATTGCCGTGTAGGTATTTCCATGTCTATACAGATGTGATTGTAGATATTTCCATGTTTATACAGATGGTGGTGTAGATATTTCCATGTTTATACAGATGACAGTATAGGTATTTCCATGTTTTTACAGATGTCATTGTAGATATTTCCATGTTTATAGAGATAGCAGTGTAGATATTTCCATGTTTATATAGATGTCAGTGTAGATATTTCCATGTTTATAGAGATAGCGGTGTAGATATTTCCATATTTATACAGATAACGGTGTAGAAATTTCCATGTTTATACAGACCGCGGTGTATATATTTCCATGTTTATACAGAAAGCGGTGTAGTTATTTCCATGTTTATATAGATAGCGGTGTAGATATTTCCATGTATATACACATGGCTGTGTAGATATTTCCATGTTTATACAGATGGCGGTGTAGATATTTCCATGTTTATACAGATAACTTTGTAAGTATTTCCATGTTTATACAGATGGCGGTGTAGATATTTCGATGTTTATAGAGATAGCAGTGGAGATATTTCCATGTTTATACAGATAGCGGTGTAGATATTTCCATTTTCATACTGATCGCGGTGTAGATATTTCCAAGTTTATAGAGATGGCGGTGTAGATATTTCCATGTTCATATAGATAGCGGTGTTGATTTTTCCATGTTTATAGAGATAGCGGTGTGGATATTTCCATATTTATACTGATAGGGGTGTAGTTATTTCCATGTTTATAGAGATGGCAGTGTAGATATTTCCATGTTTATACAGATCACGGTGTAGATGTTTCCATGTTTATACAGATCATGGTGTAGATATTTCCATGTTTATACAGACCGCTGTGTTGATATTACCATGTTTATAGGGATAGCGGTGCAAATATTTCCACATTTATACAGATGGCGGTGTAGTTATTAGCATGTTTATACAGATAGCGGTGTAGATATTTCCGTGTATAAAAAGATGTTTGTGTATATATTTCCATTTTTAAACAGATGGCGGTGTAGACATTTCCGTGTTTATACAAATAGCATTGTAGTTATTTCCATGTTTATACAGATAGCGGTGCCGATATTTCCATGTTTGTACAGATGGCGGTGTTGATACTTCCATCTATACACAGATGACAGTGTAGATATTTCCATGTTTGTACAGATGGCGGCACAGATATTTCTATGGATATGTATATGGCGGTGTAGATATTTCCATGTTTATACAGATAGCGGTGTAGTTATTCCCATGATTGTATAGATAGCGGTGTAGATATTTCCATGTGTATACACATGGCTGTGTAGATATTTCCATGTTTATACAAATGGCGGTGTAGATATTTCCATGTTTATACAGATAACTTGTAAGTATTTCCACGTTTATACAGATGGCGGTGTAGATATTTCGATGTTGATAGAGATAGCATTGGAGATATTTCCATGTTTATACAGATAGCGGTGTAGATGTTTCCATGTTTATACTGATCGCGGTGTATTCATTTCCATGTTTATACAGATGGCGGTGTAGATATTTCCATATTTATACAGATGTCTGTGTAGATATTTCCATGTGTATACAGATGGTATTGTAGGTATTTCCATGCTTATACAGATGTTGGTGTAGATATTTCAATGTTTATTCGGATGACTATGTAGTTATTTCCATGTTTTTACAGATGGCAGTGTAGATATTTCAATGTTTATAGAGATGGCACTGTAGATATTTCCGTGTTTATACAGATGAAGGTGGAGATATTTCCATGTTTATACATACAGCAGTGCAGATATTACCATGTTTATACACATAGCGGTGTACATATTTCCATGTTTATAGAGACAGCGGTGTAGGTATTTCCACGTTTATACAGATAGCGGTGCGGATATTTCCATGTTTATACAGATGCCTATGCAGATATTTCCATATTTATACAGAGGGCTGTGTAGATATTTCCATGTTTATACAGATGGCATTGTAGATATTTCCATGTTCCTACACATGACTGTGTAGTTATTTCCATGTTTATACAGATGGCTTTGCAGGTATTTCCTTGTTTATACAGATAGCGATGTAGATATTTCCATGTTTATACAGATAGCGGTGTAAATATTTCCATGTTTTATACAGATCGTTGTGTAGATATTTCCATGTTTATACAGATACCGGTGTAGATATTTCCATGTTTATACAGACCACAGTGTAGATATTTCCATGTCTGTACAGATGGCGCTGTTGATGTTTCCATCTATACACAGATTGCCGTGTAGGTATTTCCATGGGTATGCAGATGGCATTGTAGATATTTCCATGTTTATACAGATGGTGGTGTAGATATTTCCACGTTTCTACAGATGGCGTTGTAGGTATTTCCATGTTTATACAGATAACGGTGTAGATATTTCCATGTTTAATCAGATAGCGGTGTAGATATTCCCATTTGTTTACAGATAGCGGTGTAGATAGTTCCATGTTTACACAGATTGCGTTGTAGATATTTCCATCTTTCTACAGATGGCATTGTAGATATTTCCATGTTTATACAGATGGCGGTGTAGATATTTCCATGTTTATATAGATGGTGGTGTAGATATTACCATGTTTATACAGGTAGCGGTGTAGATATTTCCATGTTTATACAGATTGTGGTGAAGATATTTCCATGTTTATACAGATCGCGGTGTAGATATTTCCATGTTTATACAGATCGCGGTGTAGATATTTCTATGTTTATACAGATAGCGGTGTAGATATTTCCATGTTTATAGAGATAGCGGTGTAGATATTTCCATGTTTATAGAGATAGCGGTGTAGATATTTCCATGTTTATACAGACAGCGTTGTAGATATTTCCATGGTTATACAGATAGCGGTGCAGATATTTCCATGTTTGTACAGATGGCGGTGTTCATATTTCCATCTATACACAGATGACCGTGTAGATATTTCCATGTTTATACAGATGGCGGCGCAGATATTTCCATGGATATGTAGATGGTGGTCTAGATATTTCCATGTTTATACAGATAGCGGTGTAGTTATTTCCATGTTAATATAGATAGCGGTGTAGATATTTCCATGTATATACACATGGCTTTGTAGATATTTCCATGTTTATACAGATGGCGGTGTAGATATTTCCATGTTTATACAGATAAATTTGTAAGTATTTCCATGTTTACACAGATGGCGGTGTAGATATTTCGATGTTTATAGAGATAGCATTGGAGATATTTCCATGTTTATACAGATAGTGGTATAGATATTTCCATGTTTATACTGATCGTGGTGTAGATATTTCCATGTTTATAGAGATGGTGGTGAAGATATTTCCATGTTCATAGAGATAGCGGTGTTGATTTTTCCATGTTTACAGAGATAGAGGTGTGGATATTTCCATGTTTATACAGATAGGGTTGTAGATATTTCCATGTTTATAGAGATGGCGGTGTAGATATTTCCATGTTTATACAGATCAAGGTGTAGATATTTGCTTGTTTATACAAATAGCGGTGAAGATATTTCCATGTTTATACAGATAGCGGTGTAGATATTTCCATGTATATACAGATGGCTGTGTAGATATTTCCATGTTTATACCGATGGCTGTGTAGATATTTCCATGTTTATACAGATGACTTTGTAGGTAGTTCCATGTTTATACAGATAGCGGTGTAGATATTTTCATGTTTTTACAGATATCGGTGTAGATAGTTCCATGTTTACACAGATTGCGGTGTAGACATTTCCATCTTTCTACAGATGGCATTGGAGATATTTCCATGTTTATATAGATGGCGGTGTACATATTTCCATGTTTATAGAGATGGTGGTGTAGATATTACCAGGTTTATACAGATAGCGGTGTTGATATTTCCATGTATATACAGATCGTGGTGAAGATATTCCCATGTTTATACAGATCGCAGTGTAGATAATTCCATGTTTATGCAGATCACGGTGTAGATATTTCCATGTTTATAGAGATAGCGGTGTAGATATTTCCATGTTTATACAGATAGCGGTGTAGATATTTCCATGTTTATACAGACCGCGGTGTAGATATTTCCATGTTTATACAAATAGCGGTGCAGATATTTCCATGTTTGTAGAGATGGCGGTGTTGATATTTCCATCTATACACAGAAGACCGTGTAGATATATACATGTTTAAGAAGATAGCGACGCAGATATTTCCATGGATATGTTGATGGCGGTGTAGATATTTCCATGTTTATACAGATAGCGGTGTACTTATTTCCATGTTTATGTAGATAGCTGTGTAGTTATTTCCATGTATATACACATGGCTGTGTAGATATTTCCATGTTTATACATATGGCGGTGTAGATATTTCCATGTTTATACAGATAACTTTGTAAGTATTTCCATGTTTATACAGATGGCGGTGTAGATATTTCGATGTTTATAGAGATAGCATTGGAGATATTTCCATGTTTATACAGATAGCGGTGTACATATTTCCATGTTTATACTGATCGTGGTGTAGATATTTCCATGTTTATAGAGATGGCTGTGTAGATATTTCCATGTTCATAGAGATAGCGGTGTTGAATTTTCCATGTTTACAGAGATAGCGGTGTGGATATTTCCATGTTTATACAGATAGGGGTGTAGATATTTCCATGCTTATAGAGATGGCGGTGTAGATATTTCCATGTTTATAAAGATCACGGTGTAGATATTTGCTTGTTTATACAAATAGCGGTGTAGTTATTTCCATGTTAATACAGACAGCGGTGTAGATATTTCCATGTATATACAGATGGCTGTGTAGCTATTTCCATGTTTATACCGTTGGCTGTGTAGATATTTCCATGTATATACAGATGAATTTGTAGGTATTTCCATGTTTATACAGATAGCGGTGCAGATATTTCCATTTTTACACAGATGCCTATGGAGATATTTCCATATTTATACAGAGGGCTGTGTAGATATTTCTATGTTTATAGAGATGGAGGTGTAGATATTTCCATGTATATAGTGATAGCAGTGTAGATATTTTCATGTTTATAGAGAAAGCGGTGTTGGTATTTCCATGTTTATACAGATGGCAGTGTAAATATTTCCATTTTTATACAGATAGCGGTGTAGAAATTTCCATGTTTATAGAGTTAGCTGTGTAGGTATTTCCATATTTATACAGATTGCGGTGTAGAGATTTCCAACTTTATACAGATGGCGGTGTAGATATTTCCATGTTTATACAGATGGCAGTGAAGATATTTCCATGTTTATACAGATAGTGGTGTAGATATTTCCATGTTTATACAGGTGGCGGTGTAGGTACATCCATGTTTCTGAAGATGGTGGTATAGATATTTTCATGTTTATAGAGATGGCGATGTAGATATTTTCATGTTTATACAGATGTCTGTGTAGATATTTCCATGTTTATGCAGATAGCGGTGTAGATATTCCCATGTTCATAGAGATGGCGGTATAGGTATTTGTAAGTTTATAGAGATAGCGGTGTAAATATTTCCATGTTTATAGAGATGGCGGTGTAAGTATTTTCATGTTTATAGAGATAGCGGTGTAGGAATTTCCATGTTTATACAGATAGCGGTGTTGGTATTTCCATCTTTATACAGACAGCGGTGCAGATATTTCCATGTTTATACAGCTCGCGGTGTAGATATTTCCATCTTTATACAGATGGCAGTGTAGATATTTCCATGTTTATACAGATAGCGGTGTAGATATTTCCATGTCTATAGAGATAGCGGTGTAGTTATTTCCATATTTATACAGATTGCGGTGTAGATATTTCCATCTTTATACAGATGGCGGTGTAGATCTTTCCATGTTTATACAGATGGCAGTGAAGATATTTCCATGTTTATACAGAGAGTGGTGTAGATATTTCCATGTTTATACCGATGTCGGTGTAGATACATCCATGTTTCTGAAATGGCGGTGTAAATATCTTCATGTTTATAGAGATGAAGGTGTAGATATTTCCATGTATATAGAGATAGCAGTGTAGATATTTTCATGTTTATAGAGAAAGCGGTGTAGGTATTTCCATGTTTATAGAGATAGCGGTGTAGATATTTCCGTATTTATTCAGATAGCAGTGTAGGTATTTCCATGTTTATACAGATAGCGGTGTAGATATTTCCATGTTTCTACAGATGGCGGTGTAGATATTTCCTTGTTTATACAGACATCGGTGTAGATATTTCCATCTTTATAAAGGTAGCGGTGTAGATATTTCCAAGTTTACAGAGATAGCGGAGTAGTTATTTCCATTTTTGCACAGATTGCCATGTAGATATTTCCATGTTTACACAGATAGCTGTGTAGATATTTCCAAGTTTACACAGATAGCTGTGTAGATATTTCCATGTTTACACACATACCGTGGTAGATATTTCCATGTTTATACAGATTGCGGTTTAGATATGTCCATGATTATACAGATAGCAGTGTAGATATTTTCATGTTTGTACAGATAGCGGTGGAGATATTTCCATATTTATTGAGACTGCGGTATAGATATTTCCATGTTTTTACAGATAGCGGTGTAGATATTTCCATGTTTACAGAGATAGCAGTGTAGATATTTCCATCTTTGCACAGATTGCTGTGTAGATATTTGATTTTTACACAGATAGCTGTGTAGATATTTCCAAGTTTACACAGATAGCTGTGTAGATATTTCCATGTTTACGCAGATAGCATTGTATATATTTCCATGTTTATACAGATAGCGGTGTAGATATTTCCATGTTTATTCAGAAAGCGGTGTAGATATTTCCATGTTTATACAGATAGCGGTGGAGATATTTCCCTGTTTATACGGAGAGCGATGTAGATATTTCCATGTTTATACAGATAACGGTGTAGATAGTTCCATGTTTATAGAGATAGCGGTGTAGATATTTCCATGTTTATACAGATGGCTGTGTAGATATTTCCATGTTTGTACAGATGGCAGTGTAGATATTTCCATGTTTATACCGATGACGATGTAGATATTTCCATGTTTATACAGATAGCTGTGTAGATATTTCCATGTTTACAGAGATAGCGGTGTAGATATTTCCATCTTTACACAGATTGCGGTGTAGGTATTGCCAAATTTACACAGATTGCGGTGTAGATATTTCCAAGTTTACACAGAAAGCTGTGTAGATATTTCCATGTTTACAGAGATAGCATTGTAGTTATTTCCATGTTTATACAGATTGCGGTGTAGTTATTTCCATGTGGATACAGATAGTGGTGTAGATATTTCCATGTTTATACAGGTAGCGGTGTAGAAATTCCCATGTTTATACAGATCGCTTTGTAGACATTTCCATCTTTCTACCGATGTCAGTGTAGATAATTCCAAGTTTATACAGATGGCAGTGTAGATATTTCCATGTTTATATAGATGTGTGTGTAGATATTTCCATGTATATTCAGATGGCGGTGTAGATATTTCCATGTTTATACAGAAAGCGGTGTAGATATTTCCATGTTTATACACATAGCGGTGGAGATATTTCCCTGTTTATACAGACAGCGGTGTAGATGTTTCCATCTTTATACAGATGGCAGTGTAAATATTTCCATGTTTATACTGATAGCGGTGTAGATATTTACATGTCTATAGAGGTAGCGGTGTAGGTATTTCCATATTTATACAGATTGTGTTGTAGATATTTCCATCTTTATACAGATGGTGGTGTAGATATTTCCATGTTTATACAGATAGAAGTGAAGATATTTCCTTGGTTATACAGATAGTGGTGTAGATATTTCCAAGTTTATACAGATGGCCGTGTAGATACATCCATGTTTCTGAAGATGGCGGTGTAGATATTTTCATGCTTATAGAGATGGTGGTGTAGAAATTTCCATGTATATAGAGATTGCAGTGTAGATATTTCCATGTTTATAGAGATAGCGGTGTAGATATTTCCTTATTTATACAGATATCGGTGTAGGTCTTTCCATGTTTTTACAGATTGCGGTGTAGATATTTCCATGTTTCTACAGATGGCGGTGTAGATGTTTCCTTGTTTATACAGACAGCGGTGTAGATATTTCCATGTTTATACAGGTAGCGGTGTAGATATTTCCATGTTTACAGAGATAGCGGTGTAGTTATTTCCATCTTTGCACAGATTGCCGCGTAGATATTTCCATGTTTATGCAGATAGCTGTGTAGATATTTCCAAGTTTACACAGATAGCTGTGTAGATATTTCCATGTTTACACACATACCGTGGTAGATATTTCCATGTTTATACAGATTGCGGTTAAGATATGTCCATGATTATACAGATAGCGTTGTAGATATTTTCATGTTTATACAGATAGCGGTGGAGATATTTCCATGTTTATAGAGACTGCGGTACAGATATTTCCATGTTTATACAGATCACGGTGTAGATATTTCCATGTTTATAGAGATAGCGGTGTAGATATTTCCATGTTTATACAGACCGCGGTGTAGGTATTTCCATGTTTATACAAATAGCGGTGCAGATATTTCCATGTTTGTAGAGATGGCGGTGTTGATATTTCCATCTATACACAGATGACCGTGTAGATATATACATGTTTAAGAAGATAGCGACGCAGATATTTCCATGGATATGTTGATGGCGGTGTAGATATTTCCATGTTTATACAGATAGCGGTGTACTTATTTCCATGTTTATACAGATAGCTGTGTAGTTATTTCCATGTATATACACATGGCTGTGTAGATATTTCCATGTTTATACATATGGCGGTGTAGATATTTCCATGTTTATACAGATAACTTTGTAAGTATTTCCATGTTTATACAGATGGCGGTGTAGATATTTCGATGTTTATAGAGATAGCATTGGAGATATTTCCATGTTTATACAGATAGCGGTGTAGATATTTCCATGTTTATACTGATCGTGGTGTAGATATTTCCATGTTTATAGAGATGGCTGTGTAGATATTTCCATGTTCATAGAGATAGCGGTGTTGAATTTTCCATGTTTACAGAGATAGCGGTGTGGATATTTCCATGTTTATAGAGATAGGGGTGTAGATATTTCCATGTTTATAGAGATGGCGGTGTAGATATTTCCATGTTTATACAGATCACGGTGTAGATATTTGCTTGTTTATACAAATAGCGGTGTAGTTATTTCCATGTTAATACAGACAGCGGTGTAGATATTTCCATGTATATACAGATGGCTGTGTAGCTATTTCCATGTTGATACCATTGGCTGTGTAGATATTTCCATGTTTATACAGATGAATTTGTAGGTATTTCCATGTTTATACAGATAACAGTGCAGATATTTCCATTTTTACATAGATGCCTATGCAGATATTTCCATATTTATACAGAGGGCTGTGTGGATATTTCTATGTTTATAGAGATGGAGGTGTAGATATTTCCATGTATATACTGATAGCAGTGTAGATATTTTCATGTTTATAGAGAAAGCGGTGTAGGTATTTCCATGTTTATACAGATGGCAGTGTAGATATTTCCATGTTTGTACAGATAGCGGTGTAGAAATTTCCATGTTTATAGAGTTAGCGGTATAGGTATTTCCATATTTATACAGATTGCGGTGTAGATATTTCCAACTTTATACAGATGGCGGTGTAGATATTTCCATGTTTATACAGATGGCAGTGAAGATATTTCCATGTTTATACAGATAGTGGTGTAGATATTTCCATGTTTATACAGGTGGCGGTGTAGGTACATCCATGTTTCTGAAGATGGCGGTGTAGATATTTTCATGTTTATAGAGATGGCAATGTAGATATTTTCATGTTTATACAGATGTCTGTGTAGATATTTCCATGTTTATGCAGATAGCGTTGTAGATATTCCCATGTTCATAGAGATGGCGGTATAGTTATTTGTAAGTTTATAGAGATAGCAGTGTAAATATTTCCATGTTTATAGAGATGGTGGTGTAATTATTTTCATGTTTATAGAGATAGCGGTGTAGGTATTTCCGTGTTTATACAGATAGCGGTGTTGGTATTTCCATCTTTATACAGACAGCGGTGTAGATATTTCCATGTTTATACAACTCGCGGTGTAGATATTTCCATCTTTATACAGATGGCAGTGTAGATATTTCCATGTTTATACAGATAGCGGTGTAGATGTTTCCATGTCTATAGAGATAGCGGTGTAGTTATTTCCATATTTATACAGATTGCGGTGTAGATATTTCCATCTTTATACAGATGGCGGTGTAGATCTTTCCATGTTTATACAGATGGCAGTGAAGATATTTCCATGTTTATACAGATAGTGGTGTAGATATTTCCATGTTTATACCGATGTCGGTGTAGATACATCCATGTTTCTGAAGATGGCGGTGTAAATATCTTCATGTTTATAGAGATGAAGGTGTAGATATTTCCATGTATATAGAGATAGCAGTGTAGATATTTTCATGTTTATAGAGAAAGCGGTGTAGGTATTTCCATGTTTATAGAGATAGCGGTGTAGATATTTCCGTATTTATACAGACAGCAGTGTAGGTATTTCCATGTTTATACAGATAGCGGTGTAGATATTTCCATGTTTCTACAGACGGCGGTGCAGATATTTCCTTGTTTATACAGACATCGGTGTAGATATTTCCATGTTTATAAAGGTAGCGTTGTAGATATTTCCAAGTTTACAGAGATAGCGGTGTAGTTATTTCCATCTTTGCACAGATTGCCGTGTAGATATTTCCATGTTTACACAGATAGCTGTGTAGATATTTCCAAGTTTACACAGATAGCTGTGTAGATATTTCCATGTTTACACACATACCGTGGTAGATATTTCCATGTTTATACAGATTGCGGTTTAGATATGTCCATGATTATACAGATAGCATTGTAGATATTTTCATGTTTATACAGATAGCGGTGGAGATATTTCCATATTTATTGAGACTGCGGTATAGATATTTCCATGTTTATACAGATAGCGGTGTAGATATTTCCATGTTTACAGAGATAGCAGTGTAGATATTTCCATCTTTGCACAGATTGCTGTGTAGATATTTGATTTTTACACAGATAGCTGTGTAGATATTTCCAAGTTTACACAGATAGCTGTGTAGATATTTCCATGTTTACGCAGATAGCATTGTATATATTTCCATGTTTATACAGATAGCGGTGTAGATATTTCCATGTTTATTCAGAAAGCGGTGTAGATATTTCCATGTTTATTCAGATAGCGGTGGAGATATTTCCCTGTTTATACAGATAGCGATGTAGATATTTCCATGTTTATACAGATAACGGTGTAGATATTTCCATGTTTATAGAGATAGCGGTGTAGATATTTCCATGTTTATACAGATGGCTGTGTAGATATTTCCATGTTTGTACAGATGGCAGTGTATATATTTCCATGTTTATACAGATGGCGCTGTAGATATTTCCATGTTTATACAGATAGCTGTGAAGATATTTCCATGTTTACAGAGATAGCGGTGTAGATATTTCCATCTTTACACAGATTGCGGTGTAGGTATTGCCAAATTTACACAGATTGCGGTGTAGATATTTCCAAGTTTACACAGAAAGCTGTGTAGATATTTCCATGTTTACAGAGATAGCATTGTAGGTATTTCCATGTTTATACAGATTGCGGTGTAGTTATTTCCATGTGGATACAGATAGTGGTGTAGATATTTCCATGTTTATACAGGTAGCGGTGTAGAAATTCCCATGTTTATACAGATCGCTTTGTAGACATTTCCATCTTTCTACCGATGTCAGTGTAGATAATTCCAAGTTTATACAGATGGCAGTGTAGATATTTCCATGTTTATACAGATAGTGGTGTAGATATTTCCATGTTTATACAGGTGGCGGTGTAGGTACATCCATGTTTCTGAAGATGGCGGTGTAGATATTTTCATGTTTATAGAGATGGCAATGTAGATATTTTCATGTTTATACAGATGTCTGTGTAGATATTTCCATGTTTATGCAGATAGCGGTGTAGATATTCCCATGTTCATAGAGATGGCGGTATAGTTATTTGTAAGTTTATAGAGATAGCAGTGTAAATATTTCCATGTTTATAGAGATGGTGGTGTAATTATTTTCATGTTTATAGAGATAGCGGTGTAGGTATTTCCGTGTTTATACAGATAGCGGTGTTGGTATTTCCATCTTTATACAGACAGCGGTGTAGATATTTCCATGTTTATACAACTCGCGGTGTAGATATTTCCATCTTTATACAGATGGCAGTGTAGATATTTCCATGTTTATACAGATAGCGGTGTAGATGTTTCCATGTCTATAGAGATAGCGGTGTAGTTATTTCCATATTTATACAGATTGCGGTGTAGATATTTCCATCTTTATACAGATGGCGGTGTAGATCTTTCCATGTTTATACAGATGGCAGTGAAGATATTTCCATGTTTATACAGATAGTGGTGTAGATATTTCCATGTTTATACCGATGTCGGTGTAGATACATCCATGTTTCTGAAGATGGCGGTGTAAATATCTTCATGTTTATAGAGATGAAGGTGTAGATATTTCCATGTATATAGAGATAGCAGTGTAGATATTTTCATGTTTATAGAGAAAGCGGTGTAGGTATTTCCATGTTTATAGAGATAGCGGTGTAGATATTTCCGTATTTATACAGACAGCAGTGTAGGTATTTCCATGTTTATACAGATAGCGGTGTAGATATTTCCATGTTTCTACAGACGGCGGTGCAGATATTTCCTTGTTTATACAGACATCGGTGTAGATATTTCCATGTTTATAAAGGTAGCGTTGTAGATATTTCCAAGTTTACAGAGATAGCGGTGTAGTTATTTCCATCTTTGCACAGATTGCCGTGTAGATATTTCCATGTTTACACAGATAGCTGTGTAGATATTTCCAAGTTTACACAGATAGCTGTGTAGATATTTCCATGTTTACACACATACCGTGGTAGATATTTCCATGTTTATACAGATTGCGGTTTAGATATGTCCATGATTATACAGATAGCATTGTAGATATTTTCATGTTTATACAGATAGCGGTGGAGATATTTCCATATTTATTGAGACTGCGGTATAGATATTTCCATGTTTATACAGATAGCGGTGTAGATATTTCCATGTTTACAGAGATAGCAGTGTAGATATTTCCATCTTTGCACAGATTGCTGTGTAGATATTTGATTTTTACACAGATAGCTGTGTAGATATTTCCAAGTTTACACAGATAGCTGTGTAGATATTTCCATGTTTACGCAGATAGCATTGTATATATTTCCATGTTTATACAGATAGCGGTGTAGATATTTCCATGTTTATTCAGAAAGCGGTGTAGATATTTCCATGTTTATTCAGATAGCGGTGGAGATATTTCCCTGTTTATACAGATAGCGATGTAGATATTTCCATGTTTATACAGATAACGGTGTAGATATTTCCATGTTTATAGAGATAGCGGTGTAGATATTTCCATGTTTATACAGATGGCTGTGTAGATATTTCCATGTTTGTACAGATGGCAGTGTATATATTTCCATGTTTATACAGATGGCGCTGTAGATATTTCCATGTTTATACAGATAGCTGTGAAGATATTTCCATGTTTACAGAGATAGCGGTGTAGATATTTCCATCTTTACACAGATTGCGGTGTAGGTATTGCCAAATTTACACAGATTGCGGTGTAGATATTTCCAAGTTTACACAGAAAGCTGTGTAGATATTTCCATGTTTACAGAGATAGCATTGTAGGTATTTCCATGTTTATACAGATTGCGGTGTAGTTATTTCCATGTGGATACAGATAGTGGTGTAGATATTTCCATGTTTATACAGGTAGCGGTGTAGAAATTCCCATGTTTATACAGATCGCTTTGTAGACATTTCCATCTTTCTACCGATGTCAGTGTAGATAATTCCAAGTTTATACAGATGGCAGTGTAGATATTTCCATGTTTATATAGATGTGTGTGTAGATATTTCCATGTATATGCAGATGGCGGTGTAGATATTTCCATGTTTATACAGAAATCGGTGTAGATATTTCCATGTTTATACACATAGCGGTGGAGATATTTCCCTGTTTATACAGATAGCGGTGTAGATGTTTCCATCTTTATAAAGATGGCAGTGTAAATATTTCCATGTTTATACTGATAGCGGTGTAGATATTTACATGTCTATAGAGGTAGCGGTGTAGGTATTTCCATATTTATACAGATTGCGTTGTAGATATTTCCATCTTTATACAGATGGCGGTGTAGATATTTCCAAGTTTATACAGATAGAAGTGAAGATATTTCCTTGGTTATACAGATAGTGGTGTAGATATTTCCAAGTTTATTCAGATGGCGGTGTAGATACATCCATGTTTCTGAAGATGGCGGTGTAGATATTTTCATGCTTATAGAGATGGCGGTGTAGAAATTTCCATGTATATAGAGATTGCAGTGTAGATATTTCCATGTTTATAGAGATAGCGGTGTAGATATTTCCATATATATACAGATAGCGGTGTAGGTATTTCCATGTTTATACTGATTGCGGTGTAGATATTTCCATGTTTCTACAGATGGCGGTGTAGATGTTTCCTTGTTTATACAGACAGCCGTGTATATATTTCCATGTTTATACAGGTAGCGGTGTAGATATTTCCATGTTTACAGAGATAGCGGTGTAGTTATTTCCATCTTTGCACAGATTGCCGCGTAGATATTTCCATGTTTACGCAGATAGCTGTGTAGATATTTCCAAGTTTACACAGATAGCTGTGTAGATATTTCCATGTTTACACACATACCGTGGTAGATATTTCCATGTTTATACAGATTGTGGTTAAGATATGTCCATGATTATACAGATAGCGTTGTAGATATTTTCATGTTTATACAGATAGCGGTGGAGATATTTCCATGTTTATAGAGACTGCGGTACAGATATTTCCATGTTTATACAGATAGCGGTGTAGATATTTCCATGTTTACAGAGATAGCAGTGTAGATATTTTCATCTTTGCACAGATTGCTCTGTAGGTATTTCCATTTTTACAGAGATAGCTGTGTAGATATTTCCAAGTTTACACAGATAGCTGTGTAGATATTTCCATGTTTACGCAGATAGCATTGTATATATTTCCATGTTTATACAGATAGCGGTGTAGATATTTCCATGTTTATTCAGAAAGCGGTGTAGATATTTCCATGTTTATACAGATAGCGGTGGAGATATTTCCCTGTTTATACAGATAGCGATGTAGATATTTCCATGTTTATACAGATAACGGTGTAGATATTTCCATGTTTATAGAGATAGCGGTGTAGATATTTCCATGTTTATACAGATGGCTGTGTAGATATTTCCATGTTTGTACAGATGGCAGTGTATATATTTCCATGTTTATACAGATGGCGCTGTAGATATTTCCATGTTTATACAGATAGCTGTGAAGATATTTCCATGTTTACAGAGATAGCGGTGTAGATATTTCCATCTTTACACAGATTGCGGTGTAGGTATTGCCAAATTTACACAGATTGCGGTGTAGATATTTCCAAGTTTACACAGAAAGCTGTGTAGATATTTCCATGTTTACAGAGATAGCATTGTAGGTATTTCCATGTTTATACAGATTGCGGTGTAGTTATTTCCATGTGGATACAGATAGTGGTGTAGATATTTCCATGTTTATACAGGTAGCGGTGTAGAAATTCCCATGTTTATACAGATCGCTTTGTAGACATTTCCATCTTTCTACCGATGTCAGTGTAGATAATTCCAAGTTTATACAGATGGCAGTGTAGATATTTCCATGTTTATATAGATGTGTGTGTAGATATTTCCATGTATATGCAGATGGCGGTGTAGATATTTCCATGTTTATACAGAAATCGGTGTAGATATTTCCATGTTTATACACATAGCGGTGGAGATATTTCCCTGTTTATACAGATAGCGGTGTAGATGTTTCCATCTTTATAAAGATGGCAGTGTAAATATTTCCATGTTTATACTGATAGCGGTGTAGATATTTACATGTCTATAGAGGTAGCGGTGTAGGTATTTCCATATTTATACAGATTGCGTTGTAGATATTTCCATCTTTATACAGATGGCGGTGTAGATATTTCCAAGTTTATACAGATAGAAGTGAAGATATTTCCTTGGTTATACAGATAGTGGTGTAGATATTTCCAAGTTTATTCAGATGGCGGTGTAGATACATCCATGTTTCTGAAGATGGCGGTGTAGATATTTTCATGCTTATAGAGATGGCGGTGTAGAAATTTCCATGTATATAGAGATTGCAGTGTAGATATTTCCATGTTTATAGAGATAGCGGTGTAGATATTTCCATATATATACAGATAGCGGTGTAGGTATTTCCATGTTTATACTGATTGCATTGTAGATATTTCCATGTTTCTACAGATGGCGGTGTAGATGTTTCCTTGTTTATACAGACAGCCGTGTATATATTTCCATGTTTATACAGGTAGCGGTGTAGATATTTCCATGTTTACAGAGATAGCGGTGTAGTTATTTCCATCTTTGCACAGATTGCCGCGTAGATATTTCCATGTTTACGCAGATAGCTGTGTAGATATTTCCAAGTTTACACAGATAGCTGTGTAGATATTTCCATGTTTACACACATACCGTGGTAGATATTTCCATGTTTATACAGATTGTGGTTAAGATATGTCCATGATTATACAGATAGCGTTGTAGATATTTTCATGTTTATACAGATAGCGGTGGAGATATTTCCATGTTTATAGAGACTGCGGTACAGATATTTCCATGTTTATACAGATAGCGGTGTAGATATTTCCATGTTTACAGAGATAGCAGTGTAGATATTTCCATCTTTGCACAGATTGCTCTGTAGGTATTTCCATTTTTACAGAGATAGCTGTGTAGATATTTCCAAGTTTACACAGATAGCTGTGTAGATATTTCCATGTTTACGCAGATAGCATTGTATATATTTCCATGTTTATACAGATAGCGGTGTAGATATTTCCATGTTTATTCAGAAAGCGGTGTAGATATTTCCATGTTTATACAGATAGCGGTGGAGATATTTCCCTGTTTATACAGATAGCGATGTAAATATTTCCATGTTTATACAGATAACGGTGTAGATATTTCCATGTTTATAGAGATAGCGGTGTAGATATTCCCATGTTTATACAGATGGCTGTGTAGATATTTCCATGTTAGTACAGATGGCAGTGTAGATATTTCCATGTTTAAACAGATGGCGCTGTCGATATTTCCATGTTTATACAGATGGCAGTGTGGATATTTCCATGTTTATACAGATATCGGTGTAGATATTTCCATGTTTACAGAGATAGCGGTGTAGGTATTTCCATCTTTGCACAGATTGCGGTGTACGTATTGCCAAATTTACACAGATAGCGGTGTAGATATTTCCAAGTTTACACAGATAGCTGTGTAGATATTTCCATGTTTACAGAGATAGCATTGTTGATATTTCCATGTTTATACAGATTGCGGCGTAGTTATTTCCAAGTTGATACAGATAGCGGTGTAGATATTTCCATGTTTATACAGGTAGCGGTGTAGAAATTCCCATGTTTATACAGATCGCTTTGTAGACATTTCCATTTTTCTACAGATGTCAGTGTAGATATTTCCAAGTTTATACAGATGGCAGTGTAGATATTTCCATGTTTATACAGATGTCTGTGTAGATAACTCCATGTTTATTCAGATGGCGGTGTAGATATTTCCATGTTTATAGAGATGGCGGTGTAGTTATTTCTATGTTTATAGAGATAGCAGTGTAAATATCTCCATGTTTATAGAGATGGTGGTGTAAGTATTTTCATGTTTATAGAGATATCTGTGTAGATATTTCAATGTTTTTACAGATAACGGTGTTGTTATTTCCATGTTTATACAGATAGCGGTGTAGATATTTCCATGTTTATACAGCTCGTGGTGTAGATATTTCCATCTTTATACAGATGGCAGTGTAGATATTTCCATGTTTATAGAGATAGGGGTGTAGATATTTCCATGTCTATAGTGATAGCGGGGTAGGTATTTCCATATTTATACTGATTGCGGTGTAGATATTTCCATTTTTATACAGATGGCGGTGTAGATATTTCCATGTTTATACAAATGGCAGTGAAGATATTTCCATGTTTATACAGATAGTGTTGTAGATATTTCCATGTTTACACAGATGGCTGTGTAGATACATCCATGTTTCTGAAGATGGCGGTGTAGATATTTTCTGTTTATAGAGATGGCGGTGTAGATATTTCCATGTTTATACAGATGTCTGTGTAGATATTTCCATGTTTATGCAGATAGCGGTGTAGATATTTCCATGTTTATAGAGATGGCCGTCTATTTCTAAGTTTATAGAGATAGCGGTGTAAATATTTCCATGTTTATAGAGATGGTGGTGTAAGTTTTTTCATGTTTATAGAGATAGCAGAGTAGATATTTCCATGTTTATACAGATAGCGGTGTTGGTATTTCCATGTTTATACAGATGGCGGTGTAGAAATTTCCATGTTTATACAGCTCGCGGTGTAGATATTTCCATCTTTATACACATGGCAGTGTATATATTTCCATGTTTATACAGATAGCGGTGTAGATATTTCCATGTCTGTAGAGATAACGGTGTAGATATTTCCATATTTATACAGATTGCGGTGTAGATATTTCCATCTTTATACAGATGGCGGTGTAGATATTTCCATGTTTATACAGATGACAGTGAAGATATTTCCATGTATATACAGATAGTGGTGTAGGTATTTCCATGTTTATACAGATGGCGGTGAAGATACACCCATGTATCTGAAGATGGCGGTGTAGATATTTTCTGTTTATAGAGATGGCGGTGTAGATATTTCCATGTTTATACAGATGTCTGTGTAGATATTTCCATGTTTATGCAGATAGCGGTGTAGATATTTTCATGTTTATAGAGAAAGCGGTGTAGGAATTTCCCTGTTTATACAGATGGCAGTGTAGATGTTTCCATGTTTATACAGATATCAGTGTAGATATTTCCATGTTTACAGAGATAGCGGTGTAGGTATTTCCATCTTTGCATAGATTGCGGTGTAGGTATTGCCAAATTTACACAGATAGCGGTGTAGATATTTCCAAGTTTACACAGATAGCTGTGTAGATATTTCCATTTTTACAGAGATAGCATTGCACATATTTCCATGTTTATACAGATTGTGGTGTAGTTATTTCCATGTTGATACAGATAGCGGTGTAGATATTTCCATGTTTATAGAGGTAGCGGTGTAGAAATTCCCATGATGATACAGATCACTTTGCAGACATTTCCATCTTTCTACAGATGTCAGTGTAGATATTTCCAAGTTTATACAGACGGCAGTGTAGATATTTCCATGTTTATACAGATGTCTGTGTAGATATTTCCATGTTTATGCATATGGCGTTGTAGATATTTCCATGTTTATAGAGATGGCAGAGTAGTTATTTCTATGTTTATGGAGATAGCGGTGTAAATATCTCCATGTTTATAGAGATGATGGTGTAAGTATTTTCATGTTTATAGAGATAGCGGTATAGATATTTCCATGTTTATACAGATAACGGTGTTGGTATTTCCATGTTTGTACAGATAGCGGTGTTGCTATTTCCATGTTTATACAGCTCGCGGTGTAGATATTTCGATCTTTATACAGATGGCAGTGTAGATATTTCCATGTGTATACAGATAGCGGTGTAGAAATTTCCATGTCTATAGAGATAGCGGTGTAGGTATTTCCATATTTATACAGATTGTGGTATAGATATTTCCAACTTTATACAGATGGCGGTGTAGATATTTCCATGTTTATACAGATGGCAGTGAAGATATTTCGATGTTTATACAGATAGTGGTGTGGATATTTCCATGTTTATACAGATGGCGGTGTAGATATATGCATGTTTCTGAAGATGGCGGTGTAGTTATTTTCATGTTTATAGAGATGGCGGTGTAGATATTTTCATGTTTACACAGATGTCTGTGAAGATATTTCCATGTTTATGCAGATAGCGGTGTAGATATTTCCATGTTTATACCGATGGCGGTGTAGATGCATCCAAGTTTCTGAAGATGGCGGTGTAGATATTTTCATGTTTATAGAGATGAAGGTGTAGATATTTTCATGTATATAGAGATAGCAGTGTAGATATTTTCATGTTTATAGAGAAAGCGGTGTAGGCATTTCCATGTATATAGAGATAGCAGTGTAGATATTTCCATATTTATACAGATAGCGGTGTAGGTATTTCCATGTTTATACAGATTGCGGTGTAAATATTTCCATGTTTCTACAGATGGCGGTGTAGATATTTCCGTGTTTATACAGACATCGTTGTAGGTATTTCCATGTTTATACAGGTAGCGGTGTAGATATTACCATGTTTACAGAGATAGCGGTATAGTTATTTCCATCTTTGCACAGATTGCCGTGTAGATATTTCCATGTTTACGCAGATAGCTGTGTAGATATTTCCAAGTTTACACAGATAGCTGTGTAGATATTTCCATGTCTACACACATACCGTGGTAGATATTTCCATGTTAATTCAGATTGCGGTTTAGATATGTCCATGATTATACAGATAGCGGTGTAGATATTTTCATGTTTATACAGATAGCGGTGGAGATATTTCCATGTTTATAGAGACTGTGGTATAGATATTTCCATGTTTATACAGATAGCGGTGTAGATATTTCCATGTTTACAGAGATAGCAGTGTAGATATTTCCATCTTTGCACAGATCGCTGTGTAGATATTTCCAAGTTTACACAGATAGCTGTGTAGATATTTCCATGTTTACGCAGATAGCATTGTATATATTTCCATGTTTATAGAGATAGCGGTGTAGATATTTCCATGTTTATACAGAAAGCGGTCTAGATATTTCCATGTTTATACAGATAGCGGTGGAGATTTTTCCCTGTTTATACAGATAGCGATGTAGATATTTCCATGTTTATACAGATAACGGTGTAGATATTTCCATGTTTATTGAGATAGCGGTGTAGATATTTCCACGTTTAAACAGATGGCTGTGTAGATATTTCCATGTTTGTACAGATGGCAGTGTAGATATTTCCATGTTTATACAGATGGCGCTGTAGATATTTCCATGTTTATACAGATGGCACTGTAGATATTTCCATGTTTATACAGATAGCTGTGTAGATATTTCCATGTTTACAGAGATAGCGGTGTATATATTTCCATCTTTGCACAGATTGCGGTGTAGGTATTGCCAAATTTACACAGATTGCGGTGTAGATATTTCCAAGTTTACACAGATAGCTGTGTAGATATTTCCATGTTTACAGAGATAGCATTGTAGATATTTCCATGTTTATACAGATTGCGGTGTAGTTATTTCCATGTTGATACAGATAGTGGTGTAGATATTTCCATGTTTATACAGGTAGCGGTGTAGAAATTCCCATGTTTATACAGATCGCTTTGTAGACATTTCCATCTTTCTACAGATGTCAGTGTAGATATTTCCAAGTTTATACAGATGGCAGTGTAGATATTTCCATGTTTATACAGATGTGTGTGTAGATATTTCCATGTATATGCAGATGGCGGTGTAGTTATTTCCATGTTTATAGGGATGGCGCTGTAGTTATTTCTATGTTTACTGAGATAGCGGTGTAAATATTTCCATGCTTACAGAGATGGTGGTGTAAGTATTTTCATGTTTATTGAGATAGCGGTGTAGATATTTCCATGTTTATACAGATAACAGTGTTGGTATTTCCATGTTTCTACAGATCGCGGTGTAGGTATTTCCTTGTTTATACAGACAGCGGTGTAAATACTTCCATGTTTATACAGGTAGCGGTGTAGATATTTCCAAGTTTACAGAGATAGCGGTATAGTTATTTCCATCTTTGCACAGATTGCCGTGTAGATATTTCCATGTTTACACAGATAGCTGTGTAGATATTTCCAAGTTTACACAGATAGCTGTGTAGATATTTCCATGTTTACACACATAGCGTTGTAGATATTTCCATGTTTATTCAGACTGCGGTGTAGATATGTCCATGTTTATACAGAAAGCGGTGTAGATATTTTCATGTTTATACAGATAGCGGTGGAGATGTTTCCACGTTTATAGAGACTGCGGTGTAGATATTTCCATGTTTATACAGATCGCGGTGTAGATATTTCCATGTTTATACAGACAGCAGTGGAGATATTTCCATGTTTATACACATAGCGGTGTACATATTTCCATGTTTATAGAGACAGCGGTGTAGGTATTTCCATGTTTATACAGATAGCGGTGCAGATATTTCCATGTTTATACAGATGCCTATGCAGATATTTCCATATTTATACAGAGGGCTGTGTAGATATTTCATGTTTATACAGAAGGCAGTGTAGATTTTTCCATGTTCCTACACATGACTATGTAGGAATTTCCATGTTCATACAGATGGCTTTGTAGATATTTCCATGTTTATAGAGATAGCGGTGCAGATATTTCCATGTTTATACAGATAGCGGTGTAAATATTTCCATGTTTATACAGATCGTGGTGCAGATATTTCCATGTTTATACAGATACCGGTGTAGATATTTCCATGTTTTTAGAGACCGCAGTATAGATATTTCCATGTTTATAGAAATAGCGGTGTAGATATTTCCATGTTTGTACAGATGGCGGTGTTGATGTTTCCATCTATACACAGATTGCCGTGTAGGTATTTCCATGTCTATACAGATGTGATTGTAGATATTTCCATGTTTATACAGATGGTGGTGTAGATATTTCCATGTTTATACAGATGACAGTATAGGTATTTCCATGTTTTTACAGATGTCATTGTAGATATTTCCATGTTTATAGAGATAGCAGTGTAGATATTTCCATGTTTATATAGATGTCAGTGTAGATATTTCCATGTTTATAGAGATAGCGGTGTAGATATTTCCATATTTATACAGATAACGGTGTAGAAATTTCCATGTTTATACAGACCGTGGTGTATATATTTCCATGTTTATACAGAAAGCGGTGTAGTTATTTCCATGTTTATATAGATAGCGGTGTAGATATTTCCATGTATATACACATGGCTGTGTAGATATTTCCATGTTTATACAGATGGCGGTGTAGATATTTCCATGTTTATACAGATAACTTTGTAAGTATTTCCATGTTTATACAGATGGCGGTGTAGATATTTCGATGTTTATAGAGATAGCAGTGGAGATATTTCCATGTTTATACAGATAGCGGTGTAGATATTTCCATTTTCATACTGATCGCGGTGTAGATATTTCCATGTTTATAGAGATGGCGGTGTAGATATTTCCATGTTCATATAGATAGCGGTGTTGATTTTTCCATGTTTATAGAGATAGCGGTGTGGATATTTCCATATTTATACTGATAGGGGTGTAGTTATTTCCATGTTTATAGAGATGGCAGTGTAGATATTTCCATGTTTATACAGATCACGGTGTAGATGTTTCCATGTTTATACAGATCATGGTGTAGATATTTCCATGTTTATACAGACCGCTGTGTTGATATTACCATGTTTATAGGGATAGCGGTGCAAATATTTCCACATTTATACAGATGGCAGTGTAGTTATTAGCATGTTTATACAGATAGCGGTGTAGATATTTCCGTGTATAAAAAGATGTTTGTGTATATATTTCCATTTTTAAACAGATGGCGGTGTAGACATTTCCGTGTTTATACAAATAGCATTGTAGTTATTTCCATGTTTATACAGATAGCGGTGCCGATATTTCCATGTTTGTACAGATGGCGGTGTTGATACTTCCATCTATACACAGATGACAGTGTAGATATTTCCATGTTTGTACAGATGGCGGCACAGATATTTCTATGGATATGTATATGGCGGTGTAGATATTTCCATGTTTATACAGATAGCGGTGTAGTTATTCCCATGATTGTATAGATAGCGGTGTAGATATTTCCATGTGTATACACATGGCTGTGTAGATATTTCCATGTTTATACAAATGGCGGTGTAGATATTTCCATGTTTATACAGATAACTTGTAAGTATTTCCACGTTTATACAGATGGCGGTGTAGATATTTCGATGTTGATAGAGATAGCATTGGAGATATTTCCATGTTTATACAGATAGCGGTGTAGATGTTTCCATGTTTATACTGATCGCGGTGTATTCATTTCCATGTTTATACAGATGGCGGTGTAGATATTTCCATATTTATACAGATGTCTGTGTAGATATTTCCATGTGTATACAGATGGTATTGTAGGTATTTCCATGCTTATACAGATGTTGGTGTAGATATTTCAATGTTTATTCGGATGACTATGTAGTTATTTCCATGTTTTTACAGATGGCAGTGTAGATATTTCAATGTTTATAGAGATGGCACTGTAGATATTTCCGTGTTTATACAGATGAAGGTGGAGATATTTCCATGTTTATACATACAGCAGTGCAGATATTACCATGTTTATACACATAGCGGTGTACATATTTCCATGTTTATAGAGACAGCGGTGTAGGTATTTCCACGTTTATACAGATAGCGGTGCGGATATTTCCATGTTTATACAGATGCCTATGCAGATATTTCCATATTTATACAGAGGGCTGTGTAGATATTTCCATGTTTATACAGATGGCATTGTAGATATTTCCATGTTCCTACACATGACTGTGTAGTTATTTCCATGTTTATACAGATGGCTTTGCAGGTATTTCCTTGTTTATACAGATAGCGGTGTAGATATTTCCATGTTTATACAGATAGCGGTGTAAATATTTCCATGTTTTATACAGATCGTTGTGTAGATATTTCCATGTTTATACAGATACCGGTGTAGATATTTCCATGTTTATACAGACCACAGTGTAGATATTTCCATGTCTGTACAGATGGCGCTGTTGATGTTTCCATCTATACACAGATTGCCGTGTAGGTATTTCCATGGGTATGCAGATGGCATTGTAGATATTTCCATGTTTATACAGATGGTGGTGTAGATATTTCCACGTTTCTACAGATGGCGTTGTAGGTATTTCCATGTTTATACAGATAACGGTGTAGATATTTCCATGTTTAATCAGATAGCGGTGTAGATATTCCCATTTGTTTACAGATAGCGGTGTAGATAGTTCCATGTTTACACAGATTGCGTTGTAGATATTTCCATCTTTCTACAGATGGCATTGTAGATATTTCCATGTTTATACAGATGGCGGTGTAGATATTTCCATGTTTATATAGATGGTGGTGTAGATATTACCATGTTTATACAGGTAGCGGTGTAGATATTTCCATGTTTATACAGATTGTGGTGAAGATATTTCCATGTTTATACAGATCGCGGTGTAGATATTTCCATGTTTATACAGATCGCGGTGTAGATATTTCTATGTTTATACAGATAGCGGTGTAGATATTTCCATGTTTATAGAGATAGCGGTGTAGATATTTCCATGTTTATAGAGATAGCGGTGTAGATATTTCCATGTTTATACAGACAGCGTTGTAGATATTTCCATGGTTATACAGATAGCGGTGCAGATATTTCCATGTTTGTACAGATGGCGGTGTTCATATTTCCATCTATACACAGATGACCGTGTAGATATTTCCATGTTTATACAGATGGCGGCGCAGATATTTCCATGGATATGTAGATGGTGGTCTAGATATTTCCATGTTTATACAGATAGCGGTGTAGTTATTTCCATGTTAATATAGATAGCGGTGTAGATATTTCCATGTATATACACATGGCTTTGTAGATATTTCCATGTTTATACAGATGGCGGTGTAGATATTTCCATGTTTATACAGATAAATTTGTAAGTATTTCCATGTTTACACAGATGGCGGTGTAGATATTTCGATGTTTATAGAGATAGCATTGGAGATATTTCCATGTTTATACAGATAGTGGTATAGATATTTCCATGTTTATACTGATCGTGGTGTAGATATTTCCATGTTTATAGAGATGGTGGTGAAGATATTTCCATGTTCATAGAGATAGCGGTGTTGATTTTTCCATGTTTACAGAGATAGAGGTGTGGATATTTCCATGTTTATACAGATAGGGTTGTAGATATTTCCATGTTTATAGAGATGGCGGTGTAGATATTTCCATGTTTATACAGATCAAGGTGTAGATATTTGCTTGTTTATACAAATAGCGGTGAAGATATTTCCATGTTTATACAGATAGCGGTGTAGATATTTCCATGTATATACAGATGGCTGTGTAGATATTTCCATGTTTATACCGATGGCTGTGTAGATATTTCCATGTTTATACAGATGACTTTGTAGGTAGTTCCATGTTTATACAGATAGCGGTGTAGATATTTTCATGTTTTTACAGATATCGGTGTAGATAGTTCCATGTTTACACAGATTGCGGTGTAGACATTTCCATCTTTCTACAGATGGCATTGGAGATATTTCCATGTTTATATAGATGGCGGTGTACATATTTCCATGTTTATAGAGATGGTGGTGTAGATATTACCAGGTTTATACAGATAGCGGTGTTGATATTTCCATGTATATACAGATCGTGGTGAAGATATTCCCATGTTTATACAGATCGCAGTGTAGATAATTCCATGTTTATGCAGATCACGGTG
This sequence comes from Pan paniscus, assembly GCF_029289425.2. NCBI lineage: Eukaryota > Metazoa > Chordata > Mammalia > Primates > Hominidae > Pan > Pan paniscus. The sequence continues at coordinate 1,160,475 of NC_073255.2, read as the reverse complement.
TAGATATTTCCATGTTTATAGAGATAGCGGTGTAGATATTTCCATGTTTATACAGATAGCGGTGTAGATATTTCCATGTTTATACAGACCGCGGTGTAGATATTTCCATGTTTATACAAATAGCGGTGCAGATATTTCCATGTTTGTAGAGATGGCGGTGTTGATATTTCCATCTATACACAGAAGACCGTGTAGATATATACATGTTTAAGAAGATAGCGACGCAGATATTTCCATGGATATGTTGATGGCGGTGTAGATATTTCCATGTTTATACAGATAGCGGTGTACTTATTTCCATGTTTATGTAGATAGCTGTGTAGTTATTTCCATGTATATACACATGGCTGTGTAGATATTTCCATGTTTATACATATGGCGGTGTAGATATTTCCATGTTTATACAGATAACTTTGTAAGTATTTCCATGTTTATACAGATGGCGGTGTAGATATTTCGATGTTTATAGAGATAGCATTGGAGATATTTCCATGTTTATACAGATAGCGGTGTACATATTTCCATGTTTATACTGATCGTGGTGTAGATATTTCCATGTTTATAGAGATGGCTGTGTAGATATTTCCATGTTCATAGAGATAGCGGTGTTGAATTTTCCATGTTTACAGAGATAGCGGTGTGGATATTTCCATGTTTATACAGATAGGGGTGTAGATATTTCCATGCTTATAGAGATGGCGGTGTAGATATTTCCATGTTTATAAAGATCACGGTGTAGATATTTGCTTGTTTATACAAATAGCGGTGTAGTTATTTCCATGTTAATACAGACAGCGGTGTAGATATTTCCATGTATATACAGATGGCTGTGTAGCTATTTCCATGTTTATACCGTTGGCTGTGTAGATATTTCCATGTATATACAGATGAATTTGTAGGTATTTCCATGTTTATACAGATAGCGGTGCAGATATTTCCATTTTTACACAGATGCCTATGGAGATATTTCCATATTTATACAGAGGGCTGTGTAGATATTTCTATGTTTATAGAGATGGAGGTGTAGATATTTCCATGTATATAGTGATAGCAGTGTAGATATTTTCATGTTTATAGAGAAAGCGGTGTTGGTATTTCCATGTTTATACAGATGGCAGTGTAAATATTTCCATTTTTATACAGATAGCGGTGTAGAAATTTCCATGTTTATAGAGTTAGCTGTGTAGGTATTTCCATATTTATACAGATTGCGGTGTAGAGATTTCCAACTTTATACAGATGGAGGTGTAGATATTTCCATGTTTATACAGATGGCAGTGAAGATATTTCCATGTTTATACAGATAGTGGTGTAGATATTTCCATGTTTATACAGGTGGCGGTGTAGGTACATCCATGTTTCTGAAGATGGTGGTATAGATATTTTCATGTTTATAGAGATGGCGATGTAGATATTTTCATGTTTATACAGATGTCTGTGTAGATATTTCCATGTTTATGCAGATAGCGGTGTAGATATTCCCATGTTCATAGAGATGGCGGTATAGGTATTTGTAAGTTTATAGAGATAGCGGTGTAAATATTTCCATGTTTATAGAGATGGCGGTGTAAGTATTTTCATGTTTATAGAGATAGCGGTGTAGGAATTTCCATGTTTATACAGATAGCGGTGTTGGTATTTCCATCTTTATACAGACAGCGGTGCAGATATTTCCATGTTTATACAGCTCGCGGTGTAGATATTTCCATCTTTATACAGATGGCAGTGTAGATATTTCCATGTTTATACAGATAGCGGTGTAGATATTTCCATGTCTATAGAGATAGCGGTGTAGTTATTTCCATATTTATACAGATTGCGGTGTAGATATTTCCATCTTTATACAGATGGCGGTGTAGATCTTTCCATGTTTATACAGATGGCAGTGAAGATATTTCCATGTTTATACAGAGAGTGGTGTAGATATTTCCATGTTTATACCGATGTCGGTGTAGATACATCCATGTTTCTGAAATGGCGGTGTAAATATCTTCATGTTTATAGAGATGAAGGTGTAGATATTTCCATGTATATAGAGATAGCAGTGTAGATATTTTCATGTTTATAGAGAAAGCGGTGTAGGTATTTCCATGTTTATAGAGATAGCGGTGTAGATATTTCCGTATTTATTCAGATAGCAGTGTAGGTATTTCCATGTTTATACAGATAGCGGTGTAGATATTTCCATGTTTCTACAGATGGCGGTGTAGATATTTCCTTGTTTATACAGACATCGGTGTAGATATTTCCATCTTTATAAAGGTAGCGGTGTAGATATTTCCAAGTTTACAGAGATAGCGGAGTAGTTATTTCCATTTTTGCACAGATTGCCGTGTAGATATTTCCATGTTTACACAGATAGCTGTGTAGATATTTCCAAGTTTACACAGATAGCTGTGTAGATATTTCCATGTTTACACACATACCGTGGTAGATATTTCCATGTTTATACAGATTGCGGTTTAGATATGTCCATGATTATACAGATAGCAGTGTAGATATTTTCATGTTTGTACAGATAGCGGTGGAGATATTTCCATATTTATTGAGACTGCGGTATAGATATTTCCATGTTTATACAGATAGCGGTGTAGATATTTCCATGTTTACAGAGATAGCAGTGTAGATATTTCCATCTTTGCACAGATTGCTGTGTAGATATTTGATTTTTACACAGATAGCTGTGTAGATATTTCCAAGTTTACACAGATAGCTGTGTAGATATTTCCATGTTTACGCAGATAGCATTGTATATATTTCCATGTTTATACAGATAGCGGTGTAGATATTTCCATGTTTATTCAGAAAGCGGTGTAGATATTTCCATGTTTATACAGATAGCGGTGGAGATATTTCCCTGTTTATACGGAGAGCGATGTAGATATTTCCATGTTTATACAGATAACGGTGTAGATAGTTCCATGTTTATAGAGATAGCGGTGTAGATATTTCCATGTTTATACAGATCAAGGTGTAGATATTTGCTTGTTTATACAAATAGCGGTGAAGATATTTCCATGTTTATACAGATAGCGGTGTAGATATTTCCATGTATATACAGATGGCTGTGTAGATATTTCCATGTTTATACCGATGGCTGTGTAGATATTTCCATGTTTATACAGATGACTTTGTAGGTAGTTCCATGTTTATACAGATAGCGGTGTAGATATTTTCATGTTTTTACAGATATCGGTGTAGATAGTTCCATGTTTACACAGATTGCGGTGTAGACATTTCCATCTTTCTACAGATGGCATTGGAGATATTTCCATGTTTATATAGATGGCGGTGTACATATTTCCATGTTTATAGAGATGGTGGTGTAGATATTACCAGGTTTATACAGATAGCGGTGTTGATATTTCCATGTATATACAGATCGTGGTGAAGATATTCCCATGTTTATACAGATCGCAGTGTAGATAATTCCATGTTTATGCAGATCACGGTGTAGATATTTCCATGTTTATAGAGATAGCGGTGTAGATATTTCCATGTTTATACAGATAGCGGTGTAGATATTTCCATGTTTATACAGACCGCGGTGTAGATATTTCCATGTTTATACAAATAGCGGTGCAGATATTTCCATGTTTGTAGAGATGGCGGTGTTGATATTTCCATCTATACACAGAAGACCGTGTAGATATATACATGTTTAAGAAGATAGCGACGCAGATATTTCCATGGATATGTTGATGGCGGTGTAGATATTTCCATGTTTATACAGATAGCGGTGTACTTATTTCCATGTTTATGTAGATAGCTGTGTAGTTATTTCCATGTATATACACATGGCTGTGTAGATATTTCCATGTTTATACATATGGCGGTGTAGATATTTCCATGTTTATACAGATAACTTTGTAAGTATTTCCATGTTTATACAGATGGCGGTGTAGATATTTCGATGTTTATAGAGATAGCATTGGAGATATTTCCATGTTTATACAGATAGCGGTGTACATATTTCCATGTTTATACTGATCGTGGTGTAGATATTTCCATGTTTATAGAGATGGCTGTGTAGATATTTCCATGTTCATAGAGATAGCGGTGTTGAATTTTCCATGTTTACAGAGATAGCGGTGTGGATATTTCCATGTTTATACAGATAGGGGTGTAGATATTTCCATGCTTATAGAGATGGCGGTGTAGGTATTTCCATGTTTATAAAGATCACGGTGTAGATATTTGCTTGTTTATACAAATAGCGGTGTAGTTATTTCCATGTTAATACAGACAGCGGTGTAGATATTTCCATGTATATACAGATGGCTGTGTAGCTATTTCCATGTTTATACCGTTGGCTGTGTAGATATTTCCATGTATATACAGATGAATTTGTAGGTATTTCCATGTTTATACAGATAGCGGTGCAGATATTTCCATTTTTACACAGATGCCTATGGAGATATTTCCATATTTATACAGAGGGCTGTGTAGATATTTCTATGTTTATAGAGATGGAGGTGTAGATATTTCCATGTATATAGTGATAGCAGTGTAGATATTTTCATGTTTATAGAGAAAGCGGTGTTGGTATTTCCATGTTTATACAGATGGCAGTGTAAATATTTCCATTTTTATACAGATAGCGGTGTAGAAATTTCCATGTTTATAGAGTTAGCTGTGTAGGTATTTCCATATTTATACAGATTGCGGTGTAGAGATTTCCAACTTTATACAGATGGCGGTGTAGATATTTCCATGTTTATACAGATGGCAGTGAAGATATTTCCATGTTTATACAGATAGTGGTGTAGATATTTCCATGTTTATACAGGTGGCGGTGTAGGTACATCCATGTTTCTGAAGATGGTGGTATAGATATTTTCATGTTTATAGAGATGGCGATGTAGATATTTTCATGTTTATACAGATGTCTGTGTAGATATTTCCATGTTTATGCAGATAGCGGTGTAGATATTCCCATGTTCATAGAGATGGCGGTATAGGTATTTGTAAGTTTATAGAGATAGCGGTGTAAATATTTCCATGTTTATAGAGATGGCGGTGTAAGTATTTTCATGTTTATAGAGATAGCGGTGTAGGAATTTCCATGTTTATACAGATAGCGGTGTTGGTATTTCCATCTTTATACAGACAGCGGTGCAGATATTTCCATGTTTATACAGCTCGCGGTGTAGATATTTCCATCTTTATACAGATGGCAGTGTAGATATTTCCATGTTTATACAGATAGCGGTGTAGATATTTCCATGTCTATAGAGATAGCGGTGTAGTTATTTCCATATTTATACAGATTGCGGTGTAGATATTTCCATCTTTATACAGATGGCGGTGTAGATCTTTCCATGTTTATACAGATGGCAGTGAAGATATTTCCATGTTTATACAGAGAGTGGTGTAGATATTTCCATGTTTATACCGATGTCGGTGTAGATACATCCATGTTTCTGAAATGGCGGTGTAAATATCTTCATGTTTATAGAGATGAAGGTGTAGATATTTCCATGTATATAGAGATAGCAGTGTAGATATTTTCATGTTTATAGAGAAAGCGGTGTAGGTATTTCCATGTTTATAGAGATAGCGGTGTAGATATTTCCGTATTTATTCAGATAGCAGTGTAGATATTTCCATGTTTATACAGATAGCGGTGTAGATATTTCCATGTTTCTACAGATGGCGGTGTAGATATTTCCTTGTTTATACAGACATCGGTGTAGATATTTCCATCTTTATAAAGGTAGCGGTGTAGATATTTCCAAGTTTACAGAGATAGCGGAGTAGTTATTTCCATTTTTGCACAGATTGCCGTGTAGATATTTCCATGTTTACACAGATAGCTGTGTAGATATTTCCAAGTTTACACAGATAGCTGTGTAGATATTTCCATGTTTACACACATACCGTGGTAGATATTTCCATGTTTATACAGATTGCGGTTTAGATATGTCCATGATTATACAGATAGCAGTGTAGATATTTTCATGTTTGTACAGATAGCGGTGGAGATATTTCCATATTTATTGAGACTGCGGTATAGATATTTCCATGTTTATACAGATAGCGGTGTAGATATTTCCATGTTTACAGAGATAGCAGTGTAGATATTTCCATCTTTGCACAGATTGCTGTGTAGATATTTGATTTTTACACAGATAGCTGTGTAGATATTTCCAAGTTTACACAGATAGCTGTGTAGATATTTCCATGTTTACGCAGATAGCATTGTATATATTTCCATGTTTATACAGATAGCGGTGTAGATATTTCCATGTTTATTCAGAAAGCGGTGTAGATATTTCCATGTTTATACAGATAGCGGTGGAGATATTTCCCTGTTTATACGGAGAGCGATGTAGATATTTCCATGTTTATACAGATAACGGTGTAGATAGTTCCATGTTTATAGAGATAGCGGTGTAGATATTTCCATGTTTATACAGATGGCTGTGTAGATATTTCCATGTTTGTACAGATGGCAGTGTAGATATTTCCATGTTTATACCGATGGCGATGTAGATATTTCCATGTTTATACAGATAGCTGTGTAGATATTTCCATGTTTACAGAGATAGCGGTGTAGATATTTCCATCTTTACACAGATTGCGGTGTAGGTATTGCCAAATTTACACAGATTGCGGTGTAGATATTTCCAAGTTTACACAGAAAGCTGTGTAGATATTTCCATGTTTACAGAGATAGCATTGTAGTTATTTCCATGTTTATACAGATTGCGGTGTAGTTATTTCCATGTGGATACAGATAGTGGTGTAGATATTTCCATGTTTATACAGGTAGCGGTGTAGAAATTCCCATGTTTATACAGATCGCTTTGTAGACATTTCCATCTTTCTACCGATGTCAGTGTAGATAATTCCAAGTTTATACAGATGGCAGTGTAGATATTTCCATGTTTATATAGATGTGTGTGTAGATATTTCCATGTATATTCAGATGGCGGTGTAGATATTTCCATGTTTATACAGAAAGCGGTGTAGATATTTCCATGTTTATACACATAGCGGTGGAGATATTTCCCTGTTTATACAGACAGCAGTGTAGATGTTTCCATCTTTATACAAATGGCAGTGTAAATATTTCCATGTTTATACTGATAGCGGTGTAGATATTTACATGTCTATAGAGGTAGCGGTGTAGGTATTTCCATATTTATACAGATTGCGTTGTAGATATTTCCATCTTTATACAGATGGCGGTGTAGATATTTCCAAGTTTATGCAGATAGAAGTGAAGATATTTCCTTGGTTATACAGATAGTGGTGTAGATATTTCCAAGTTTATTCAGATGGCGGTGTAGATACATCCATGTTTCTGAAGATGGCGGTGTAGATATTTTCATGCTTATAGAGATGGCGGTGTAGAAATTTCCATGTATATAGAGATTGCAGTGTAGATATTTCCATGTTTATAGAGATAGCGGTGTAGATATTTCCATATATATACAGATAGCGGTGTAGGTATTTCCATGTTTATACTGATTGCGGTGTAGATATTTCCATGTTTCTACAGATGGCGGTGTAGATGTTTCCTTGTTTATACAGACAGCCGTGTATATATTTCCATGTTTATACAGGTAGCGGTGTAGATATTTCCATGTTTACAGAGATAGCGGTGTAGTTATTTCCATCTTTGCACAGATTGCCGCGTAGATATTTCCATGTTTACGCAGATAGCTGTGTAGATATTTCCAAGTTTACACAGATAGCTGTGTAGATATTTCCATGTTTACACACATACCGTGGTAGATATTTCCATGTTTATACAGATTGTGGTTAAGATATGTCCATGATTATACAGATAGCGTTGTAGATATTTTCATGTTTATACAGATAGCGGTGGAGATATTTCCATGTTTATAGAGACTGCGGTACAGATATTTCCATGTTTATACAGATAGCGGTGTAGATATTTCCATGTTTACAGAGATAGCAGTGTAGATATTTCCATCTTTGCACAGATTGCTCTGTAGGTATTTCCATTTTTACAGAGATAGCTGTGTAGATATTTCCAAGTTTACACAGATAGCTGTGTAGATATTTCCATGTTTACGCAGATAGCATTGTATATATTTCCATGTTTATACAGATAGCGGTGTAGATATTTCCATGTTTATTCAGAAAGCGGTGTAGATATTTCCATGTTTATACAGATAGCGGTGGAGATATTTCCCTGTTTATACAGATAGCGATGTAAATATTTCCATGTTTATACAGATAACGGTGTAGATATTTCCATGTTTATAGAGATAGCGGTGTAGATATTCCCATGTTTATACAGATGGCTGTGTAGATATTTCCATGTTAGTACAGATGGCAGTGTAGATATTTCCATGTTTAAACAGATGGCGCTGTCGATATTTCCATGTTTATACAGATGGCAGTGTGGATATTTCCATGTTTATACAGATATCGGTGTAGATATTTCCATGTTTACAGAGATAGCGGTGTAGGTATTTCCATCTTTGCACAGATTGCGGTGTACGTATTGCCAAATTTACACAGATAGCGGTGTAGATATTTCCAAGTTTACACAGATAGCTGTGTAGATATTTCCATGTTTACAGAGATAGCATTGTTGATATTTCCATGTTTATACAGATTGCGGCGTAGTTATTTCCAAGTTGATACAGATAGCGGTGTAGATATTTCCATGTTTATACAGGTAGCGGTGTAGAAATTCCCATGTTTATACAGATCGCTTTGTAGACATTTCCATTTTTCTACAGATGTCAGTGTAGATATTTCCAAGTTTATACAGATGGCAGTGTAGATATTTCCATGTTTATACAGATGTCTGTGTAGATAACTCCATGTTTATTCAGATGGCGTTGTAGATATTTCCATGTTTATAGAGATGGCGGTGTAGTTATTTCTATGTTTATAGAGATAGCAGTGTAAATATCTCCATGTTTATAGAGATGGTGGTGTAAGTATTTTCATGTTTATAGAGATATCTGTGTAGATATTTCAATGTTTTTACAGATAACGGTGTTGTTATTTCCATGTTTATACAGATAGCGGTGTAGATATTTCCATGTTTATACAGCTCGTGGTGTAGATATTTCCATCTTTATACAGATGGCAGTGTAGATATTTCCATGTTTATAGAGATAGGGGTGTAGATATTTCCATGTCTATAGTGATAGCGGGGTAGGTATTTCCATATTTATACAGATTGCGGTGTAGATATTTCCATTTTTATACAGATGGCGGTGTAGATATTTCCATGTTTATACAAATGGCAGTGAAGATATTTCCATGTTTATACAGATAGTGTTGTAGATATTTCCATGTTTACACAGATGGCTGTGTAGATACATCCATGTTTCTGAAGATGGCGGTGTAGATATTTTCTGTTTATAGAGATGGCGGTGTAGATATTTCCATGTTTATACAGATGTCTGTGTAGATATTTCCATGTTTATGCAGATAGCGGTGTAGATATTTCCATGTTTATAGAGATGGCCGTCTATTTCTAAGTTTATAGAGATAGCGGTGTAAATATTTCCATGTTTATAGAGATGGTGGTGTAAGTTTTTTCATGTTTATAGAGATAGCAGAGTAGATATTTCCATGTTTATACAGATAGCGGTGTTGGTATTTCCATGTTTATACAGATGGCGGTGTAGAAATTTCCATGTTTATACAGCTCGCGGTGTAGATATTTCCATCTTTATACACATGGCAGTGTATATATTTCCATGTTTATACAGATAGCGGTGTAGATATTTCCATGTCTGTAGAGATAACGGTGTAGATATTTCCATATTTATACAGATTGCGGTGTAGATATTTCCATCTTTATACAGATGGCGGTGTAGATATTTCCATGTTTATACAGATGACAGTGAAGATATTTCCATGTATATACAGATAGTGGTGTAGGTATTTCCATGTTTATACAGATGGCGGTGAAGTTACACCCATGTATCTGAAGATGGCGGTGTAGATATTTTCTGTTTATAGAGATGGCGGTGTAGATATTTCCATGTTTATACAGATGTCTGTGTAGATATTTCCATGTTTATGCAGATAGCGGTGTAGATATTTTCATGTTTATAGAGAAAGCGGTGTAGGAATTTCCATGTTTATACAGATGGCAGTGTAGATGTTTCCATGTTTATACAGATATCAGTGTAGATATTTCCATGTTTACAGAGATAGCGGTGTAGGTATTTCCATCTTTGCATAGATTGCGGTGTAGGTATTGCCAAATTTACACAGATAGCGGTGTAGATATTTCCAAGTTTACACAGATAGCTGTGTAGATATTTCCATTTTTACAGAGATAGCATTGCACATATTTCCATGTTTATACAGATTGTGGTGTAGTTATTTCCATGTTGATACAGATAGCGGTGTAGATATTTCCATGTTTATAGAGGTAGCGGTGTAGAAATTCCCATGTTGATACAGATCACTTTGCAGACATTTCCATCTTTCTACAGATGTCAGTGTAGATATTTCCAAGTTTATACAGACGGCAGTGTAGATATTTCCATGTTTATACAGATGTCTGTGTAGATATTTCCATGTTTATGCATATGGCGTTGTAGATATTTCCATGTTTATAGAGATGGCAGAGTAGTTATTTCTATGTTTATGGAGATAGCGGTGTAAATATCTCCATGTTTATAGAGATGATGGTGTAAGTATTTTCATGTTTATAGAGATAGCGGTATAGATATTTCCATGTTTATACAGATAACGGTGTTGGTATTTCCATGTTTGTACAGATAGCGGTGTTGCTATTTCCATGTTTATACAGCTCGCGGTGTAGATATTTCGATCTTTATACAGATGGCAGTGTAGATATTTCCATGTTTATACAGATAGCGGTGTAGAAATTTCCATGTCTATAGAGATAGCGGTGTAGGTATTTCCATATTTATACAGATTGTGGTATAGATATTTCCAACTTTATACAGATGGCGGTGTAGATATTTCCATGTTTATACAGATGGCAGTGAAGATATTTCGATGTTTATACAGATAGTGGTGTGGATATTTCCATGTTTATACAGATGGCGGTGTAGATATATGCATGTTTCTGAAGATGGCGGTGTAGTTATTTTCATGTTTATAGAGATGGCGGTGTAGATATTTTCATGTTTACACAGATGTCTGTGAAGATATTTCCATGTTTATGCAGATAGCGGTGTAGATATTTCCATGTTTATACCGATGGCAGTGTAGATGCATCCAAGTTTCTGAAGATGGCGGTGTAGATATTTTCATGTTTATAGAGATGAAGGTGTAGATATTTTCATGTATATAGAGATAGCAGTGTAGATATTTTCATGTTTATAGAGAAAGCGGTGTAGGTATTTCCATGTTTATAGAGATAGCAGTGTAGATATTTCCATATTTATACAGATAGCGGTGTAGGTATTTCCATGTTTATACAGATTGCGGTGTAGATATTTCCATGTTTCTACAGATGGCGGTGTAGATATTTCCGTGTTTATACAGACATCGTTGTAGGTATTTCCATGTTTATACAGGTAGCGGTGTAGATATTACCATGTTTACAGAGATAGCGGTTTAGTTATTTCCATCTTTGCACAGATTGCCGTGTAGATATTTCCATGTTTACGCAGATAGCTGTGTAGATATTTCCAAGTTTACACAGATAGCTGTGTAGATATTTCCATGTCTACACACATACCGTGGTAGATATTTCCATGTTAATTCAGATTGCGGTTTAGATATGTCCATGATTATACAGATAGCGGTGTAGATATTTTCATGTTTATACAGATAGCGGTGGAGATATTTCCATGTTTATAGAGACTGTGGTATAGATATTTCCATGTTTATACAGATAGCGGTGTAGATATTTCCATGTTTACAGAGATAGCAGTGTAGATATTTCCATCTTTGCACAGATCGCTGTGTAGATATTTCCAAGTTTACACAGATAGCTGTGTAGATATTTCCATGTTTACGCAGATAGCATTGTATATATTTCCATGTTTATAGAGATAGCGGTGTAGATATTTCCATGTTTATACAGAAAGCGGTCTAGATATTTCCATGTTTATACAGATAGCGGTGGAGATTTTTCCCTGTTTATACAGATAGCGATGTAGATATTTCCATGTTTATACAGATAACGGTGTAGATATTTCCATGTTTATTGAGATAGCGGTGTAGATATTTCCATGTTTAAACAGATGGCTGTGTAGATATTTCCATGTTTGTACAGATGGCAGTGTAGATATTTCCATGTTTATACAGATGGCGCTGTAGATATTTCCATGTTTATACAGATGGCACTGTAGATATTTCCATGTTTATACAGATAGCTGTGTAGATATTTCCATGTTTACAGAGATAGCAGTGTATATATTTCCATCTTTGCACAGATTGCGGTGTAGGTATTGCCAAATTTACACAGATTGCGGTGTAGATATTTCCAAGTTTACACAGATAGCTGTGTAGATATTTCCATGTTTACAGAGATAGCATTGTAGATATTTCCATGTTTATACAGATTGCAGTGTAGTTATTTCCATGTTGATACAGATAGTGGTGTAGATATTTCCATGTTTATACAGGTAGCGGTGTAGAAATTCCCATGTTTATACAGATCGCTTTGTAGACATTTCCATCTTTCTACAGATGTCAGTGTAGATATTTCCAAGTTTATACAGATGGCAGTGTAGATATTTCCATGTTTATACAGATGTGTGTGTAGATATTTCCATGTATATGCAGATGGCGGTGTAGTTATTTCCATGTTTATAGGGATGGCGCTGTAGTTATTTCTATGTTTACTGAGATAGCGGTGTAAATATTTCCATGCTTACAGAGATGGTGGTGTAAGTATTTTCATGTTTATTGAGATAGCGGTGTAGATATTTCCATGTTTATACAGATAACAGTGTTGGTATTTCCATGTTTCTACAGATCGCGGTGTAGGTATTTCCTTGTTTATACAGACAGCGGTGTAAATATTTCCATGTTTATACAGGTAGCGGTGTAGATATTTCCAAGTTTACAGAGATAGCGGTATAGTTATTTCCATCTTTGCACAGATTGCCGTGTAGATATTTCCATGTTTACGCAGATAGCTGTGTAGATATTTCCAAGTTTACACAGATAGCTGTGTAGATATTTCCATGTTTACACACATAGCGTTGTAGATATTTCCATGTTTATTCAGACTGCGGTGTAGATATGTCCATGTTTATACAGAAAGCGGTGTAGATATTTTCATGTTTATACAGATAGCGGTGGAGATGTTTCCACGTTTATAGAGACTGCGGTATAGATATTTCCATGTTTATACTGATATCGTTGTAGATATTTCCATGGTTCCAGAGATAGCAGTGTAGATATTTCCATCTTTGCACAGATTGCTGTGTAGATATTTCCATTTTTCACAGATAGCTGTGTAGATATTTAAAAGTTTACACAGATAGCTGTGTAGATATTTCCATCTTTACGCAGATAGCATTGTATATATTAGCATGTTTATACAGATAGCGGTGTAGATATTTCCATGTTTATACAGAAAGCGGTGTAGATATTTCCATGTTTATACAGATAGCGGTGGAGATATTTCCCTGTTTATACAGATAGCGATGTAGATATTTCCATGTTTATACAGATAGCGGTGTAGATATTTCCTTGTTTATAGAGATAGCGGTGTAGATAATTCCATGTTTATACAGATGGCTGTGTAGAAATTTCCCTGTTTGTACAGATGGCAGTGTAGATATTTCCATGTTTATACAGATGGCGCTGTAGTTATTTCCATGTTTATACAGATGGCACTGTAGATATTTCCATGTTTATACAGATAGCTGTGTAGATATTTCCATGTTTACAGAGATAGCGGTTTAGATATTTCCATCTTTGCACAGATTGCGGTGTAGGTATTGCCAAATTTACACATATTGCGCTGTAGATATTTCCAAGTTTACACAGATAGCTGTGTAGATATTCCCATGTTTACAGAGATAGCATTGTAGATATTTCCAAGTTTATACAGATTGCGGTGTAGTTATTTCCATGTTGATACAGATAGTGGTGTAGATATTTCCATGTTTATACAGGTAGCGGTGTTGAAATTCCCATGTTTATACAGATCGCTTTGTAGACATTTCCATCTTTCTACACATGACATTGTAGATAATTCCAAGTTTATACAGATGGCAGTGTAGATATTTCCATGTTTATACAGCTGTGTGTGTAGATATTTCCATGTATATGCAGATGGCGGTGTAGATATTCACTTGTTTATAGGGATTGCGGTGTAGTTATTTCTATGTTTACAGAGATAGCGGTGTAAATATTTCCATGCTTATAGGGATGGTGGTGTAAGTATTTTCATGTTTATAGAGATAGCGGTGTAGATATTTCCATGTTTATACAGATAACGGTGTTGGTATTTCCATGTTTATAGAGATAGCGGTGTAGATATTTCCATGTTTACGCAGATAGCATTGTATATATTTCCAAGTTTATACAGATAGCGGTGTAGAAATTTCCATGTTTATACAGAAAGCGGTGTAGATATTTCCATGTTTATACAGATAGCGGTGGAGACATTTCCCTGTTTATACAGATAGCGGTGTAGATATTTCCATCTTTATACAGATGGCAGTGTAGATATTTCCATGTTTATACTGACAGCGGTGTAGATATTTACATGTCCATAGAGGTAGCGGTGTAGGTATTTCCATATTTATACAGATTGCGGTGAAGATATTTCCATCTTTATACAGATGGCGGTGTAGATATTTCCATGTTTATACAGATAGAAGTGAAGATATTTCCATGTTTATACAGATAGCGGTGTAGATATTTCCATCTTTATACAGATGGCAGTGTAGATATTTCCATGTTTATACTGACAGCGGTGTAGATATTTACATGTCCATAGAGGTAGCGGTGTAGGTATTTCCATATTTATACAGATTGCGGTGAAGATATTTCCATCTTTATACAGATGGCGGTGTAGGTATTTCCATGTTTATACAGATAGAAGTGAAGATATTTCCATGTTTATACAGATAGCGGTGTAGATATTTCCATCTTTATACAGATGGCAGTGTAGATATTTCCATGTTTATACTGACAGCGGTGTAGATATTTACATGTCCATAGAGGTAGCGGTGTAGGTATTTCCATATTTATACAGATTGCGTTGTAGATATTTCCATCTTTATACAGATGGCGGTGTAGATATTTCCATGTTTATACAGATAGAAGTGAAGATATTTCCATGTTTATACAGATAGTGGTGTAGATATTTCCAAGTTTATACTGATGGCGCTGTAGATACATCCATGTTTCTGAAGATGGCGTTGTAGATATTTTCATGTTCATAGAGATGGCGGTGTAGAAATTTCCATGTGTATAGAGATTGCAGTGTAGATATTTCCATGTTTATAGAGATAGCGGTGTAGATATTTCCATATTTATACAGATTGCGGTGTAGGTATTTCAATGTTTATACAGATTGCGGTGTAGATATTTCCATGTTTCTACAGATGGCGGTGTAGATATTTCCTTGTTTATACAGACAGCGGTGTAGATATTTCCATGTTTATACAGGTAGCGGTGTAGATATTTCCATGTTTACAGAGATAGCGGTGTAGGTATTTCCATCTTTGCACAGATTGCCGTATAGATATTTCCATGTTTACGCAGATAGCTGTGTAGATATTTCCAAGTTTACACAGATAGCTGTGTAGATATTTCCATGTTTACACACATAGCGTTGTAGATATTTCCATGTTTATACAGACTGCGGTGTAGATATGTCCATGTTTATACAGAAAGCGGTGTAGATATTTTCATGTTTATACTGATAGCGGTGGAGATATTTCCATGTTTATAGAGACTGCGGTATAGATATTTCTATGTTTATACAGATAGCGGTGTAGATATTCCCATGGTTACAGAGATAGCAGTGTAGATATTTCCATCTTTGCACAGATTGCTGTGTAGATATTTCCATTTTTACACAGATAGCTGTGTACATATTTCAAAGTTTACACAGATAGCTGTGTAGATATTTCCATGTTTACACAGATACCGTTGTAGATATTTCCATGTTTATACAGATAGTGGTGTAGATATTTCCATGTTTATACAGATAGCGGTGGTGATATATCCCTCTTTATACAGATAGCTATGTAGATATTTCCAAGTTTCTACCGATAGCGGTGTAGATATTTCCATGTTTATAGAGATAGCAGTGTAGATATTTCCATGTTTTTACAGATGGCTTTGAAGATATTTCCATGTGTGTACAGATGGCGGTGTAGATATTTCCAAGTTTAAACAGATGGCGCTATAGATATTTCCATGTTTATACATATGGCAGTGTAGATATTTCCATGTTTATACAGATATCGGTGTAGATATTTCCATGCTTACAGAGATAGCGGTGTAGGTATTTCCATCTTTGCACAGATTGCAGTGTAGTTATTGCCAAATTTACACAGATAGCGGTGTAGGTATTTCCAAGTTTACACAGATAGCTGTGTAGATATTTCCATGTTTACAGAGATATCATTGTAGATATTTCCATGTTTATACAGACTGCGGTGTAGTAATTTCCATTTTGATACAGATAGTGATGTAGATATTTCCATTTTTATACAGGTAGCGGTGTAGAAATTCCCATGTTTATACAGATCCCTTTGAAGGCATTTCCATTTTTCTACAGATGTAAGTGTAGATATTTCCAAGTTTATACAGATGGCAGTGTAGATATTTCCATGTTTATACAGATGTCTGTGTAGATATTTCCATGTTTATTCAGATGGCGTTGTAGATATTTCCATGTTTTAGAGATGGCGCTGTAGTTATTTCTATGTTTATAGAGATAGAGTTGTAAATATCTCCATGTTTATAGAGATGGTGGTGTAAGTATTTTCATGTTTATAGAGATAGCGGTGTAGATATTTCCATGTTTATACAGATAATGGTGTTGTTATTTCCATGTTTATACAGATAGCGGTGTAGATATTTCCATGTTTATACAGCTCCTTGTGTAGATATTTCCATCTTTATACAGATGGCAGTGTAGATATTTCCATGTTTATACGGATAGCGGTGTAGATATTTCCATGTCTATATAGATAGCGGTTCAGGTAATTCCATATTTATACAGATTGTGATGTACATTTTTCCATGTTTATACAGATGGCAGTGATGATATTTCCATGTTTATACAGATAGTGGTGTAGATATTTCCATGTTTATACAGATGGCGGTGTAGATATATCCATGTTTCTGAAGATGGCGGTGTAGATATTTTCATGTTTATAGAGATGGCGGTGTAGATATTTCCATGTTTATACAGATGTCTGTGTAGATATTTCCATGTTTACACACATACCGTGGTAGATATTACCATGTTTATACAGATTGAGGTTTAGATATGTCCATGATTATATAGATAGCGGTGTAGATATTTTCATGTTTATACAGATAGCGGTGGAGATATTTCCACGTTTATAAGGACTGCGGTATAGATATTTCCATGTTTATACAGATAGCGGTGTAGATATTTCCATGATTACAGAGATAGCAGTGTAGATATTTCCAAGTTTACACAGATAGCTGTGTAGATATTTCCATGTTTACGCAGATAGCATTGTATATATTTCCATGTTTATACAGTTAGCGGTGTAGATATTTCCATGTTTATACAGAAAGCAGTGTTGATATTTCCATGTTTATACAAATAGCAGTGGAGATATTTCCCTGATTATACAGACAGCGATGTTGATATTTCCATGTTTATACAGATAACGGTGTAGATATTTCCATTTTTATAGAGATAGCAGTGTAGATATTTCCATGTTTAAACAGATGGCTGTGTAGATATTTCCATGTTTGTACAGATGGCAGTGTAGATATTTCCATGTTTATACAGATGGCGCTGTAGGTATTTCCTTGTTTATACAGATGGCACTGTAGATATTTCCATGTTTATACAGATAGCTGTGTAGATATTTCCATGTTTACAGAGATATCGGTGTAGATATTTCCATCTTTGCACAGATTGCGGTGTAGGTATTGCCAAATTTACACAGATTGCGGTGTAGATATTTCCAAGTTTACACAGATAGCTGTGTAGATATTTCCATGTTTACAGAGATAGCATTGTAGATATTTCCATGTTTATACAGATTGCGGTGTAGTTATTTCCATGTTGATAGAGATAGTGGTGTAGATATTTCCATGTTTATACAGGTAGCGGTGTAGAAATTCCCATGTTTATACAGATCACTTTGTAGACATTTCCATCTTTCCACAGATGTCAGTGTAGATATTTCCAAGTTTATACAGATGGCAGTGTAGATATTTCCATGTTTATACAGATGTGTGTGTAGATATTTCCATGTATATGCAGATGGCAGTGTAGATATTTCCATGTTTATAGGGATGGTGGTGTAGTTATTTTTATGTTTATAGAAATAGCAGTGTAATTATTTCCATGCTTATAGAGATGGTGGTGTAAGTATTTTCATGTTTATAGAGATAGCGGTGAAGATATTTCCATGTTTATACAGATAACGGTATTGGTATTTCCATGTTTAAAGAGATAGCGGTGTAGATATTTCCATGTTTACGCAGATAGCATTGTATATATTTCCATGTTTATACAGATAGCGGTGTAGATATTTCCATGTTCATTCAGAAAGCGGTGTAGATATTTCCATGTTTATACAGTTTGCATTGGAGATATTTCCCTCTTTATACAGATAGCGGTGTAGTTATTTCCATCTTTATACAGATGGCAGTGTAGATATTTCCATGTTTTTACAGATTGCGGTGTAGTTATTTACATGTCTATAGAGGTAGCGGTGTAGCTATTTCCATATTTATAAAGATTGCGGTGTAGATATTTCCATCTTTATACAGATGGCGGTGTAGATATTTCCATGTTTATACAGATAGAAGTGAAGATATTTCCATGTTTATACAGATAGTGGTGTAGATATTTCCAAGTTTATACAGATGGCGGTGTAGATACATCCATGTTTCTGAAGATGGCGGTGTAGATATTTTCATGTTTATAGAGATGGCGGTGTAGATATTTCCATGTATATAGAGATTGCAGTGTAGATATTTCCATGTTTATAGAGATAGCGGTGTAGATATTTCCATATTTATACAGATAGCGGTGTAGGTATTTCCATGTTTTTACAGATTGCGGTGTAGTTATTTCCATGTTTCTACAGATGGCGGTGTAGATATTTCCTTGTTTATACAGACAGCGGTGTAGATATTTCCATGTTTATACAGGTACCGGTGTAGATATTACCATGTTTACAGAGATAGCGGTGTAGGTATTTCCATCTTTGCATAGATTTCGGTGTAGGTATTGCCAAATTTACACAGAAAACGGTGTAGATATTTCCAAGTTTACACAGATAGCTGTGTAGATATTTCCAGGTTTACAGAGATAGCATTGTACACATTGCCATGTTTATACAGATTGTGGTGTAGTTATTTCCATGTTGATACAGATAGCGGTGTAGATATTTCCATGTTTATACAGGTAGCGGTGTAGAAATTCCCATGTTGATACAGATCGCTTTGTAGACATTTCCATCTTTCTACAGATGTCAGTGTTGATATTTCCAAGTTTATACAGACGGCAGTGTAGATATTTCCATGTTTATACAGATGTCTGTGTAGATATTTCCATGTTTATGAAGATGGCCGTGTAGATATTTCCATGTTCATAGAGATGGCGGTATAGTTATTTCTAAGTTTATAGAGATAGCGGTGTAAATATTCCATGTTTATAGAGAAGGTAGTGTTAGTATTTTCATGTTTATAGAGACAGCGGTGTAGGTATTTCCATGTTTATACAGATAGCGGTGTTCATATTTCCATCTTTATACAGATAGTGGTGTAGATATTTCCAAGTTTATACAGATGGCGGTGTAGATACATCCATGTTTCTGAAGATGGCGGTGTAGATATTTTCATGTTTATAGAGATGGCGGTGTAGATATTTCCATGTATATAGAGATTGCAGTGTAGATATTTCCATGTTTATAGAGATAGCGGTTTAGATATTTCCATATTTATACAGATAGCGGTGTAGGTATTTGCATGTTTTTACAGATTGCGGTGTAGTTATTTCCATGTTTCTACAGATGGCGGTGTAGATATTTCCTTGTTTATACAGACAGCGGTGTAGATATTTCCATGTTTATACAGGTACCGGTGTAGATATTACCATGTTTACAGAGATAGCGGTGTAGGTATTTCCATCTTTGCATAGATTTCGGTGTAGGTATTGCCAAATTTACACAGAAAACGGTGTAGATATTTCCAAGTTTACACAGATAGCTGTGTAGATATTTCCAGGTTTACAGAGATAGCATTGTACACATTGCCATGTTTATACAGATTGTGGTGTAGTTATTTCCATGTTGATACAGATAGCGGTGTAGATATTTCCATGTTTATACAGGTAGCGGTGTAGAAATTCCCATGTTGATACAGATCGCTTTGTAGACATTTCCATCTTTCTACAGATGTCAGTGTTGATATTTCCAAGTTTATACAGACGGCAGTGTAGATATTTTCATGTTTATACAGATGTCTGTGTTGATATTTCCATGTTTATGAAGATGGCCGTGTAGATATTTCCATGTTCATAGAGATCGCGGTATAGTTATTTCTAAGTTTATAGAGATAGCGGTGTAAATATTCCATGTTTATAGAGATGGTGGTGTTAGTATTTTCATGTTTATAGAGACAGCGGTGTAGGTATTTCCATGTTTATACAGATAGCGGTGTTCATATTTCCATCTTTATACAGATAGTGGTGTAGATATTTCCATGTTTATAAAGCTCGCAGTGTAGATATTTCCATCTTTATACAGATGGCAGTGTAGATATTTCCATGTTTTTACAGATAGCGGTGTAGGTATTTCCATGTCTATAGAGATATCGGTGTAGTTATTTCCATATTTATACAGATTGCGGTGTAGATATTTCCTTCTTTATACAGATGGCGTTGTAGATATTTCCATGTTTATACAGATGGCTGTGAAGATATTTCCATGGTTATACAGATAGTGGTCTAGATATTTCCATGTTTATGCAGATGGCGGTGTAGATACATTCATGTTTCTGAAGATGTCGGGGTAGATATTTTCATGTTTATAGAGATGGAGGTGTAGATATTTCCATGTATATAGTGATAGCAGTGTAGATATTTTCATGTTTATAGAGAAAGCGGTGTAGGTATTTCCATGTTTATAGAGATAGCAGTGTAGATATTTCCATATTCATATAGATAGAGGTGTAGGTATTTCCATGTTTATACAGATTGCGGTGTAGATATTTCCATGTTTCCACAGATGGCGGTGTAGATATTTCCTTGTTTATACAGACAGCGGTTTAGATATTTCCATGTTTATACAGGTAACTGTGTAGATATTTCCAAGTTTACAGAGATAGCGGTGTAGTTATTTCCATCTTTGCACAGATTGCCGTGTAGATATTTCCATGTTTACGCAGATAGCTGTGTAGATATTTCCAAGTTTACACAGATAGCTGTGTAGATATTTCCATGTTTACACATATACCGTGGTAGATAATTCCATGTTTATACAGATTGAGGTTTAGATATGTCCATGATTATACAGATAGCGGTGTAGATATTTTCATGTTTATACAGATAGCGGTGTAGATATTTCCATGTTTATAGAGACTGCGGTATAGATATTTCCATGTTTATACAGATAGCGGAGTAGATATTTCCATGTTTACAGAGATAGCAGTGTAGATATTTCCATTTTGCACAGATTGCTGTGTAGATATTTCCATTTTTACACAGATAGCTGTGTAGATATTTCCAGGTTTACACAGATATCTTTGTAGATATTTCCATGTTTACGCAGATAGCATTGTATATATTTCCATGTTTATACAGATAGCGGTGTAGATATTTCCATGTTTATACAGAAAGCGGTGTAGATATTTCCACGTTTATACAGATAATGGTGTAGATATTTCCATGTTTCTAGAGATAGCGGTGTAGATATTTCCATGTTTATACAGATGGCTGTGTTGATATTTCCATGTTTGTACAGATGGCAGTGTAGATATTTCCATGTTTATACAGATGGCGCTGTAGATATTTCCATGTTTATACAGATGGCACTGTAGATATTTCCATGTTTATACAGATAGCTGTTTAGATATTTCCATGTTTACAGAGATAGCGGTGTATATATTTCCATCTTTGCACAGATTGCGGTGTAGGTATTGCCAAATTTACACAGATTGCGGTGTAGATATTTCCAAGTTTACACAGATAGCTGTGTAGATATTTCCAATTTAAAGAGATAGCATTGTAGATATTTCCATGTTTATACAGATTGCGGTGTAGTTATTTCCATGTTGATACAGATAGTGGTGTAGATATTTCCATGTTTATACAGGTAGCGGTGTAGAAATTCCCATGTTTATATAGATCGCTTTGTAGACATTTCCATCTTTCTACAGATGTCAGTGTAGATATTTGCAAGTTTACACAGATGGCAGTGTAGATATTTCCATGTTTATACAGATGTGTGTGCAGATATTTCCATGTATATGCAGATGGCGGTGTAGATAATTCCTTGTTTATAGGGATGGCGGTGTAGTTATTTCTATGTTTACAGAGATAGCGGTGTAAATATTTCCATGCTTATAGAGATGGTGGTGAAAGTATTTTCAAGTTTATAGATATAGCGGTGTAGATATTTCCTTGTTTATACTGATAACGGTGTTGTTATTTCCGTGTTTATAGAGAAAGTGTTGTAGACATTTCCATGTTTATGCAGATAGCATTGTATATATTTCCATGTTTATACAGATAGCGGTGTAGATGTTTCCATGTTTATACAGAAAGAGGTGTAGATATTTCCATGTTTATACAGGTAGCGGTGTAAAAATTCCCATGTTTATACAGATCACTTTGTAGACATTTCCATCTTTCTACAGATGTCAGTGTAGATATTTCCAAGTTTACAGATGGCAGTGTAGATATTTCCTTGTTTACAGAAGTGTGTGTAGATATTTCCATGTACATGCAGATGGCGGTGTAGATATTTCCTTGTTTATAGGGATGGCGGTGTTGTTATTTCTATGTTTATAGAGATAGCGGTGTAAATATTTCCATGCTTATTGAGATGGTGGTGTAAGTATTTTCATGTTTATAGATTTAGCGGTGTAGATAATTCCATGTTTATACAGATAACGGTGTTGGTATTTCCATTTTTATAGAGATAGCGGTGTAGATATTTCCATGTTTACGCAGATAGCATTGTATATATTTCCACGTTTATACAGATAGCGGTGTAGATATTCCCATGTTTATACAGATAGTGGTGGAGATATTTCCCTGTTTATTCAGATAGCGGTGTAGATATTTCCATCTTTATACAGATGGCAGTGTAGATATTTCCATGTTTATACAGATGGAAGTGAAGATATTTCCATGTTTATACAGATAGTGGTGTAGATATTTTCAAGTTTATAGAGATGGCGGTGTAGATACATCGATGTTTCTGAAGATGGCAGTGTAGATATTTTCATGTTTATAGAGATGGCGTTGTAGATATTTCCATTTATATAGAGATAGCGGTGTAGATATTTCCATATTTATACAGATAGCGGTGTAGGTATTTCCATGTTTATACAGATGGCTTTGCAGATATTTCCATGTGTGTACAGATGGCGGTGTAGATATTTCCATGTTTATACAGATGGCGCTGTAGCTATTTCCATGTTTATACAGATGGCAGTGTAGATATTTCCATGTTTATACAGATATCGGTGTAGATATTTTCATGTTTACCGAGATAGCGGTGTAGGTATTTCCATCTTTGCACAGATTGCGGTGTAGATATTGCCAAATTTACACAGATAGCGGTGTAGATATTTCCAAGTTTTCACAGATAGCTGTGTAGATATTTCCATGTTGACAGAGATAGCATTGTAGATATTTCCGTGTTTATACTGATTGCGGTGTAGTTATTTCCATGTTGATACAGATAGCGGTGTAGATATTTCCATGTTTATACGGGTAGCGGTGTAGAAATTCCCATGTTTATACAGATCGCTTTGTAGACATTTCCATTTTTCTACAGATGTCAGTGTATATATTTCCAAGTTTATACAGATGGCTGTGTAGATATTTCCATGTTTATACAGATGTCTGAGTAGATATTTCCATGTTTATTCAGATGGCGGTGTAGATTTTTCCATGTTTATAGAGATGGCGGTGTAGTTATTTCTATGTTTATAGAGATAGCGTTGTAAATATCTCCATGTTTATAGAGATGGTGGTGTAAGTATTTTCATGTTTATAGAGATAACGGTGTAGATATTTCCATGTTTATACAGATAACGGTGTTGTTATTTCCATGTTTATACAGACAGCGCTGTAGATATTTCCATGTTTATACAGCTCGTGGTGTACATATTTCCATCTTTATACAGATGGCAGTGTAGATATTTCCATGTTTATGCAGATAGCGGTGTAGATATTTCCATGTTTATAGAGATGGCGGTCTATTTATTTCTAAGTTTATAGAGATAGCGGTGTAAATATTTCCATGTTTACTGAGATGGTGGAGTAAGTATTTTCCTGTTTATAGAGATAGCGGTGTAGATATTTCCATGTTTATACAGATAGCGGTGTTGGTATTTCCATGTTTATACAGATGGCGGTGTAGATATTTCCATGTTATACAGCTCGAGGTGTAGATATTTCCATCTTTATACACATGGCAGTGTAGATATTTCCATGTTTATACAGAAAGCGGTGTAGATATTTCCATGTCTATAGAGATAGCGGTGTAGATATTTCCATATTTATACAGATTGCGGTGTAGATATTTCCATCTTTATACAGATGGTGGTGTAGATATTTCCATGTTTATACAGATGGCAGTGAAGATATTTCCATGTATATACAGATAGTGGTGTAGATATTTCCATGTTTATTCAGATGGCGGTGTAGATACACCCATGTATCTGATGATGGCGGTGTAGATATTTTCATGTTTATAGAGATGGAGGTGTAGATATTTCCATGTATATAGAGAAAGCACTGTAGATATTTTCATGTTTATAGAGAAAGCGGTGTAGGTATTTCCATGTTTATACAGATGGCAGTGTGGATTTTTCCATGTTTATACAGATATCGGTGTAGGTATTTCCGTGTTTACAGAGATAGCGGTATAGGTATTTCCATCTTTGCATAGATTGCGGTGTAAGTATTGCCAAATTTACACAGATAGCGGTGTAGATATTTCCAAGTTTACACAGGTAGCTGTGTAGATATTTCCATGTTTACAGAGATAGCATTGTACATATTTCCATGTTTATACGGATTACGGTGTAGTTATTTCCATGTTGATACAGATAGCGGTGTAGATATTTCCATGTTTATACAGGTAGCGGTGTAGTAATTCCCATGTTGATACAGATCACTTTGTAGACATTTCCATCTTTCTACAGATGTCATTGTAGATATTTCCAAGTTTGTACAGACGGCAGTGTAGTTATTTCCATGTTTATACAGATGTCTTTGTAGATATTTCCATGTATATGCAGATGGCGGTGTAGATATTTCCATGTTTATAGTGATGGCGGTGTAGTTATTTCTATGTTTATAGAGATAGCAGTGTAAATATCTCCATGTTTATAGAGATGATGGTGTAAGTATTTTCATGTTTATAGAGATAGCGGTGAAGGTATTTCCATGTTTATACAGAAAACGGTGTTGGTATTTCCATGTTTGTACAGATATCGGTGTAGATATTTCCATGTTTATACAGCTCGCGGTGTAGATATTTCCATCTTTATAGAGATGGCAGTGTAGATATTTCCATGTTTATACAGATAGCGGTGTAGAAATTTCCATGTAAATACAGATAGCGGTGTAGGTATTTCCATATTTATACAGATTGCGGTGTAGATATTTCCAACTTTATACAGATGGCAGTGTAGATATTTCCATGTTTATACAGATGGCAGTGAAGATATTTCCATGTTTATAGAGATGGCGGTGTAGATATTTCCATGTTTATACAGATGTCTGTGCAGATATTTCCAAGTTTATGCAGATAGCGGTGTAGATATTTCCATGTTCATAGAGATGGCGGTATAGTTATTTCTAATTTTACAGAGATAGCGGTGTAAATATTTCCATGTTTATAGAGTCGGTGGTGTAAGTATTTTCATGTTTATAGAGATAGCGGTGTGGGTATTTCCATGTTTATACAGATGGCGGTGTTGGTATTTCCATCTGTGTACAGATAGCGGTGTAGATATTTCCATGTTTATACAGCTTGCTGTGTAGATATTTCCATCTTTACACAGATGGCAGTGTAGATATTTCCATGTTTATACAGATAGCGGTGTAGATATTTCCATGTTTATACAGGTAGCGGTGTAGATATTTCCAAGTTTACAGAGATAGCGGTGTAGTTATTTCCATCTTTGCACAGATTGCCTTGTAGATATTTCCATGTTTACGCAGATAGCTGTGTAGATATTTCCAAGGTTACACAGATAGCTGTGTAGATATTTCCAAGTTTACACACATACCGTGGTATATATTTCCATGTTTATACAGATTGCAGTTTAGATATGTCCATGATTATACAGATAACGGTGTAGATATTTTCATGTTTATACAGATAGTGGTGGAGATATTTCCATGTTTATAGAGACTGCGGTATAGATATTTCCATGTTTATTCAGATAGCGGTGTAGATATTTCCATGTTTACAGAGATAGCAGTGTAGATATTTCCATCTTTGCACAGATTGCTGTGTAGATATTTCCATTTTTACACACATAGCTGTGTAGATATTTCCAAGTTTACACACATACCGTGGTAGATATTTCCATGTTTATACAGATTGCGGTTTAGATATGGCCATGATTATACAGATAGCGGTGTAGATATTTTCATGTTTATACAGATAGTGGTGGAGATATTTCCA
Source organism: Pan paniscus (assembly GCF_029289425.2). Taxonomy (NCBI): domain Eukaryota; kingdom Metazoa; phylum Chordata; class Mammalia; order Primates; family Hominidae; genus Pan; species Pan paniscus. The sequence continues at coordinate 1,133,476 of NC_073255.2, read as the reverse complement.
TGTTTATAGAGACTGCGGTATAGATATTTCCATGTTTATACAGATAGCGGTGTAGATATTTCCATGTTTAAAGAGATAGCAGTGTAGATATTTCCATCTTTGCACAGATTGCTTTGTAGATATTTCCATTTTTACACAGATAGCTGTGTAGATATTTCCATGTTTTCACAGATAGCATTGTATATATTTCCATGTTTATACAGATAGCGGTGTAGATATTTCCATCTTTATACAGAAAGCGGTGTTGATATTTCCATGTTTATACAGATAGCGGTGTAGATATTTCCCTGTTTATACAGATAGCGATGTAGATATTTCCATGTTTATACAGATAACGGTGTAGATATTTCCATGTTTATAGAGATAGTGGTGTAGATATTTCCATGTTTATACAGATGGCTGTGTAGATATTTCCATGTTTGTACAGATGGAAGTGTAGATATTTCCATGTTTATACAGATAGCTGTGTAGATATTTCCATGTTTACAGAGATAGCGGTGTAGATATTTCCATCTTTGCACAGATTGCGGTGTAGTTATTGCCAAATTTACACAGATTGCGGTGTAGATATTTCCAAGTTTACACAGATAGCTGTGTAGATATTTCCATGTTTACAGAGATAGCATTGTAGATATTTCCATGTTTATACAGATTACGGTGTAGTTATTTCCATGTTGATACAGATAGTGGTGTAGATATTTCCATGTTTATACAGGTAGCGGTGTTGAAATTCCCATGTTTATACAGATCGCTTTGTAGACATTTCCATCTTTCTACAGATGTCAGTGTAGATATTTCCATGTTTATAGAGCTCGCGGTGTAGATATTTCCATCTTTATTCAGATGGCAGTGTAGATTTTTCCATGTTTATACAGATAGCGGTGTAGATATTTACATGTCTATAGAGGTAGCGGTGTAGGTATTTCCATATTTATACAGATTGCGGTGTAGATATTTCCATCTTTATACAGATGGCCGGGTAAATATTTCCATGTTTATACACATGGCAGTGAAGATATTTCCAAGTTTTTACAGATAGTGGTGTAGATATTTCCATGTTTATACAGATGGCGGTGTAGATACATCCATGTTTCTGAAGATGGCGGTTTAGATATTTTCATGTTTATAAAGATGGCGGTGTAGATATTTCCATGTATATAGAGATTGTAGTGTAGATATTTCCATGTTTATAGAGAAAGCGGTGTAGGTATTTCCATGTTTATAGAGATAGCGGTGTGGCTATTTCCATATTTATACAGATAGCGGTGTAGGTATTTCCATGTTTATACAGATGGCGGTGTAGATATTTCCTTGTTTATACAGATAGTGGTGTAGATATTTCCATGTTTATACAAATATCGGTGTAGATATTTCCAGGTTTATACAGAGAGCGGTGTAGATATTTCCACGTTTTACAGATAGTGGTGTAGATATTTCAATCTTTATACAGATAGTGGTGCAGATATTTCCATGTTTACACAAATAGCCGTGTAGATATTTCTATGTTTACACAGATAGAGTTGCAGATATTTCCATGTGTATAAAGATAGCGGTGCAGATATTTCCATCTTTATACAGATAGCGGTGTGGGTATATCCATGTTTATACAGATAGCGGTGTGGATATTTCCATGTTTATACAGATAGCGGTATAGATATTTCCATGTTTATAGAGATGACTGTCTAGATAATTCCATGTTTATACAGCTTTCCGTGTAGATATTTCCATGTTTATACAGATAGCGGTGTAGATATTTCCATGTTTATACAGATAGCTGTGTAGATATTTCCATGTTTATACAGACAGTGATGTAGATATTTCTATGTTTATAGAGATAGCAGTGTAGATATTTTCATGTTCATACAAACAACAGTGTAAATATTTTCATGTTTATGGAGATAGCGGTGTAGATATTTCCATTTTTATAGACATAGCGGTGTAAATATTTCCAAGTTTTTACAGATATCGGTGTAAATATTTCCATGATTATACAGATAGCAGTGTAAATATTTTCATGTTTATAGACATAGCAGTGTAGATATTTCCATGTTTTTAGAGATAGCGTTGTATATATTTCCATGTTCATACAGATAGCCGTGTAAATGTTTACACGTTTATAGGGATAGCGGTGTAGATATTCCCACGTTTATACAGATAGCGGTGTAGATATTTCCCCGTTTATAGAGATAGCGGTGTAGATATTTCCACGTTTATACAGATAGCGGTGTAGATTTTTCCACTTTTATACAGATTGCGGTGTAGAAATTTCCAAGTTTATACACATAGCGGTGCAGATATTTCCACGTTTATACACGTACCGGTGTAGATATTTCCATGTTTATACAGATAGCGGTGTAGATATTTCCACGTTTGTAGACATAGCGATGTAGATATTTCCACGTCTATACAGATAGTGGTGTAGGTATTTCCACATTAATACAGATATCGGTGTAGATATTTCCAGGTTTATAGAGACAGCGGTGTAGATATTTCCATGTTTCTACAGATAGCGGTGTAGATATTTCCATGTTTATAGAGACAGCTGTGTAGTTATTTCCATGTTTATACAGATAGCGGTGTAGATATTTCCATGTTTATACAGTCAGAGGTGTAGATATGTCCATGTTTAAACAGATAGCCGTGTATATATTTCCATGTTTATACAGACAGCGGTGTAGATATTTCCATGTTTTACAGATAGTGGTGTAGATATTTCCATGTTTATAGAGATAGCGGTGTAGATATTTCCATGTTTATAGAGATAGCTTTGTAAATATTTCCATGTTTATACAGATAGCGGTGTAAGTATTTCCATGTTTATAGAGATAGCGGTGTAGATATTTCCATGTTTATACAGATAGCGGTGTAGATATTTCCACATTTATACTTATAGCGGTGTAGATATTTCCAGGTTTATAGAGTTAGCGGTGTAGATGTTCCCACGTTTATAGAGATAGCGGTGTAGATATTTCCATGTTTTTAGAGATAGTGGTGTATATATTTCCACGTTTATAGAGATAGCGGTGTAGATATTTCCATGTTTCTAGACACAGCGGTGTAGATATTTCCATGTTCATTGAGATAGTGGTGTAGATATTTCCATGTTTATAGAGACAGTGATGTAGATATTTGCGTGTTTATAGAAATAGCCTTGTAGTTATTTCCATATTCATAGAGACCGTGGTGGAGATATTTCCATGTTTATACAGATAGAGGTGTAGATATTTCCATGTTTATAGAGACAGCAGTGTAGATATTTCCATGTTTATACAGATAGCGGTGTAGCTATTTCCATGTTTATAGAGATAGCGGTGTAGATATTTCCATGTTTATAGAGATAGCGGTGTAGATATTTCCATGTTTACAGACACGGCGGTGTAAATAGTTCCATGTTTATACAGATAGCGTTGTAAATGTTTCCACATTTACAGAGATAGCGGTGTAGATATTTCCACGTTTACAGAGATTTTATGAAAAGTTATTTTATGAAGACCAAACAAGTAATTGAGGTAACTACCTTATGTCATTTTTTACATTGAGAGTGTTAAAAATACCCCTCCCCTAACCAAAACCCTGACATATAGAGCCAGGAAAGGCCATGCAATAAAGGATTCTTGGGCTTGTATGCCTGATAACAAAAACTTATCACAGAAGACTGCAAAAAACACAATCTTGCACAAAGCCCATTGCAACTTTGCACACAACAATGCTTTTGAAGGATATTTGCCCAACAACTGCCTGTCCAACCTGTGCCTGGCATCACCTTTGTTATTGATCTTTGTAGCCAAGGATAGTCATTTCCAAATGATCATATAATCTTCCTCATTTTTTCTTTTGTCTTCCTTTACCTCCGTGAATATGCATATAGTTTACTCTGGCTTGCCTGTTTCTATTGCAAGGCTCTGTTTCCAAACGAATATCTTCTTCTTGTGGAGAGCCTCTCTCTGTTTGTTATTTAGGTTGATAAGAGAAATGTGAACATTTGAGAGCTCAGGTAAAAGGCCTTAGTCTACAGTGAAACTTTTTTGCACCCTTAGATGCTTACTTCCACTACAACTTGCAGGTGGGCCTTGAAAAGTTCTTGGAATAAGTTTGAGCTTTGGTCTTCTCCGATTCATTTAGCATAGATTCTCAAAATGTGGTCCCTGGACCCACAGCATCAGCATCACCTGGAGATTGTTAGAAATGCAAATCATCGGGCCTCATTCCAGACCCTCAGCTGGAAACTCTAGGGGCATGGCCAGACCCTCTGTAGCTGAACAAGCCATCCAGGTGGTTTTGATGCAGCTAAAGTTTTGGAACAACTAATGTAGCCCCATTTGGAAAACTTGGCTCTACAGGCCTCCCTAGCTGGTAAGCTGCTAGCATTTTTTGTTTGTTTGTTTGTTTGTTTTGATACAGGGTCTTGCTCTGTTGACCAGACCGTGACCTCCTGGGTTCAAGCGAGTACTCATCCTCCTGAGTAGCCGGGACTACAGGTATGTGCCACCACCATGCCAAACTACTTTTTGTATTTTTTTTTTTGTAGGGATGGGGTTTTAGCCCAGGCTAGTCTCAAACTCCTGGACTCAAGCAATCTGCCCACTTTGGCCTCACGAAGTGCTGGGATTATAGGCATGAGCCACTGTGCCCGGCCCTGCCAGCTTTGTATAAGCTGAGGAGTTTTTAAAAATACCTAGACTCAGGGCAAACCCCAGACACTTAAGTCAGATTCTCTGGGAGGTGAAGCCCAGGCACTGGTATTTTTAAAGTCTCTACAGATGGTTCTAATGTGCTGCTAAGTTAGAGAACCGCTGATCTATACCAGGCCTTTTCAAACTTAATGTGCACGTGAATTACCTGGACCTTGTTAAAATGCAGATTCAGTCTGCATAGGCCTGGGGTGGAGCCTGAGCTTCTGCATTATTAACAAGTCTCTAGAGGATGCTGCTGCATCTGGGCTGCTAACTACACTTGGAGATAGGAGGTTCTGGAGAGCAGAGGAAAGAGCATGAACCATAACCTAGGGGCTGGTAGTCCTGACTTCCGAGCCAAGGTTTGCCTTTATGTGGCTGGCAACTTGCTTGGACTCCTACCTCAATTCTTTGGGCCCAAGGTTTGTCCTGCCTCAGAAGGATGTCAAGAAAATTGAGTGAGTAATGCAGAATTGTTTCTTAAAGTGTGTGCAGATGCTCCATGAATTTAGAGAGTATGTGGATGCATATTAGTAAATTTTAATAGTTGTGACCATCTTGTTATGAGTACTTAGAACAAGTAATAATGGCTTTTGATGTATAGTAGTAAGAAAGCTTCCTTTTAAAAGGCGTGTATTTAAGTTTCAAAAGTGGGTCTATTTAAAGATATATGAAATAAATAATAGTAGAGGTAATTGACAGATCAAAATTAGGAAGGCAGGATGAGAATGACTCAAGTTTGGGAAATGCTGAGAAAGCAGATGCCCAAGGGCTATGAAAACTTAAAAAAATAGGTAGCACTTGATTTTGATTGGCTGAATGAGATGATGTGTTTGATTATTTATGGGGTTGGCATTTGGCAACATGCACTGGGTGGCTGGGATCACTGTTTATTAAAAAATATTTGAGTCTCCACTTTGCACTAGATACTCTTTTAGTCTCTTGGAAAAGGGATTGGGGGGCAGGCAGGATAAAAACAAATCATTTATGCCCACAAGAAAATTGCAGGAAGATAAAAGTCATGAAATAAACTCTATGCTTCTAATTTAATATTTTTTATAGATTATGAGAAAAAAGTTTTGCTCACTATCAGCTAGGAAAGCTGTCTTACCACAACCATTCATTCTTGCACAAATCAAAATCAAGACGAGCCAGATTTAATTTAATATTTTTTCACAGATTATGAGAAAAAAGTTCTAATTTAATTTTTTTTAGATTATTAGAAAAAAGTTTCGCTCTCTATCAGCTAGGAAAGCTGTCTTAGCACAACCATTCATTCTTGCACAAATCAAAATCAAGATGAGCCAGAAGGCTCCATTCTGACAGCTTCTAATGGAGAAGCTACATTTACTGGACATGGGGAAAGTTGTTGGGCTCTAAGGACTGTGCATTTCTTGAACTAGATAAATGGTCTTGGTGTAGCATAATACCAAAACTTCTTGTCGCAGCCCGTAAGGACAGAACTCAATCAGCCTGAAAAGGAAGTCAGTGACTCCGACTCAACACAGGAATGTTCTGTGATTCCTAAAGAAGGATGTAGGAGTGTGGCACAATTCAACCACAGTCTGTGGCCCTGTGCCTCTGCCTTGACATGAGTGGGATTTCCCAGCTGGTCATTTTCTTCTTGTCTAAGACATTGGGAACAAATTACTTGACCTCCTCTGGGCTTCAGTACTCCCACTCATCAAATTAGAGGACTGGGCAGTCGCTAGGCTCTCTTTAGGCATCATATTTTAGTTTCTGTGATTTTAAATTTGAGAAGGGGTGTCTAAGGGAGAATACATAGGGGAGGGGGAAAGGCTTATTAAAAGTGTAGTTAGACACTGAATTTTTAAGAATTGCATTTTGTAATAATACCTTTACCTAATCAGGACTGACAATCTTACCTGATGACAGCACATGGAGGAATGGCTGCATTCAAAAATAAAAATGAAATAAAACAAGACCTTATTTGAACTTAGCAATAATGCTGATTCCTCTTTTTGATTTGAGGAGGTTATAGCTGTTGTAAATGCTTGAATTGGGTCTGCCCAGGCAAAACGGAGTCAAGAGTCCATGTCGGATGAATTTTAACAATGTAGACAATAGAAAGGGTTGCTTAAACTGCCCCTCTTTTACCAAAACACATTTACAAATGAAAGAACAACACTTCCATTTTTTAAAAACATTTTTTGAGATGAAGTCTTCCTTTGTCACCCAGAGTGGAGTGCAGTGGTGCGATCTTGGCTCACTGCAAACTTTGCCTCCCGGGTTCAAGTGATTCTCCTGCCTCATCCTCCCGAGTAGCTGGGACTACAGGCGCCCACCACCATTCCTAGCTAATTTTTGTATTTTTAGTAGAGACAGGGTTTCACCATGTTGGCCAGGCTGGTCTCGAACTCCTGACCCCAGGTGATCCGCCGACCTCGGCCTCTGAAAGTGCTGGGATTACAGGCGTGAGCCAACACGCGTGGCCAAAAAATTTCCATTTTTAATTGCAGGGTCTGGGGAATTAAAATGCATCCGTAATTTCTTGCATCTCTCCGCTCGGGCTTCCATGAATGCAGAGGGATGGGGAGGACTTCTTGAGGCAAGCATCCCCCTCTTGTCGCCTGCCATCTAGAGAGTGAGGGCTGTGATTTATCTCACTTTAATCAGGAAGGACCCGATGTGTGGATGGAGAGGTCTGACGGCTTTGTTGCTCCATGTGGGAAAGAAACGGACAGAGTGAATTTGTGTATGATCCCTAAGGAGAAAGCGTCTTTGTGCTCTATTTCTTTTTGACCTGGAGCCCCTGAAAGCAAGCTAGTTACAAGTTGAAATAGGCCGTTTCTAAAGTGTGATTTTGTTTGTGTATGAGCCTTGATTACAAAGGGGAAAAAAACCCGCTTAATTTACATACACCACATGTAGTGCAGGATCCCCTGGGCTGTCTTTTCAGGTATCAGGGAACTTTGATGAAAGTTGCTTGTCTCATCTAGGAGTCATTTCATATTGTTTAGCAGAGCCTGGTATTAACATTTCCTTCCAACTGTTTACTGGAATCTGTGTGTTCCCTTCAAGTGATGCATACTAGGTGCACAGGCTTCCTGCCACTGTCATCCTAATCTTTCCGTGCAGACAGGAGCAGAGGGGAGAGCGCTGAGCCAGGCCCCAGCTTGCTTTTCTTTCCTGACACAGCCCGGCTCCACTGCACTTCTCAGCTCTTGCTCTAGGTGGTGCTGTTTGACCATTTTCTTCATGTGACCCTCCACTCGGTAATATAAATTCATTCGGAGGATGACCTGATATCAAAAAAAATTCCTTTTGATTAGTAGAATCAACTTGTTTCTTCACACGATACTCTTCCCACTGAGACACATGGAGACAATTCTGACTCCAGGTTTGCAACCTTGAGATTTCTCTCAGATGCAATAAAAAAAACAAAAAAGCATTTTGAGTGGCACAGTGATGCCTAGTGCATGATCATGTTTGTCTGCTCAAACATTAAAGGGAAACTTGTGGGTTTGAGGATGCCCAGCAGCACGACAGCTGCCAATGTAAATGAGCCGTATAGAGAGAGAGGGGGCGGGAGGGGACTACAAACTTCAGAATATGAGCTGATCGTTTATAAGTTAAAAAAAAAAAAAAAAAAAAACAAGTCAAAAGGGAGCCCAGGATGGTGCAAGAAAGAGGAGAAAGGAAGATTTTCCTTGCAGCTAATCAGGAGAGTTCATAAGGGCTGATTACATGAGTGGAAGCCTTAAGTTCTTTTTTTAAAAAAATGTGAAAATTTGCATGTATGTATGTATGTATAGCTTCGTGTATTACCATTATTATTGCAATCAGCAAATGGATTTACTTCCTTTATCTCATGGGCTCCTTCCCACTCACTTCTGGCAGCACATTTTCCTTTCTCCTTCATCCCAGAACACCAAAGAACAGATGCGCTTCCTAACCCTGGCTCCAGGGGACTTTATACAATGTAAACAGTGCACCTCTAACATGGTTCACTGCTTAGAGAACGTGTGTCCCATTTTAAAACTGTGACTCCTTTATATTTTGCAGTGCTTCTTTTAATAAGAGACATTTGACTTGTGACTTATTTTTCATGGAGGAGTGAGCTTAATGGTTGAAAGTAATCGATAAACTTGTTTTTCCTCTGATGCCATCAGCCAAGATCCTATGGCAATAGTAAGAGGATGACACTGGGCTGGCACCCCCGCCATAACATATTTGGACCATGTTTTCCCCCCAGAATGCACATGCAATAGCTTTGGTTTGGTAAGAGAGAGATGGTGTACTTGGTTTCCTTCTGTCACACTTTTGGTGAAATGAATTAGACTTTTAAATGAGGAAATTCAGCGAGATGAGTTAGATTTTTACACAAGAGCAGTGGAGGACTTCCAGCTGGTTGGGGGAATGATACGGAAATATCTTGCTAAATCAGGGTCTGGTGGAATGCTGCTCCCCTGGCAGGCTCCTCTTCACAGGGAGCAATCTGTGGGTTGCTTATAGAACAGAGCGAGCAGGAGGCATAGCATGGTCTTGCTCAGGGGAAGACCCGGTGTTCAGATGTTTGTCATTAGGAACTGGGTGTGGGCTTTTTCAAGTTAAACTGAAGCAGCAGTTCTATTAGGAAGAGCCTCCCAGATCAGCATCTTCTGTTTCTGGATACTCTCCCTTTGAAAAGCCAGATTTCAGCAAAAAGCTTTGCTAATGGTGAAATTGCACAACTGAAACCCTATGGGAGCAATGGGAAAGATGGAGAAAGAGGTGGTTATATCATGTACTTCAACAGTTTATTTAGAGGCTGTTGACGTTAGAATAACAAGCCAAGACAAACAAAAATACTCATTTTGGATGAAAATATTGTCTTTTCATGTTATTATAGATAGCTGAGTCCTAAGACTTCTACAGAAACACATTTTCCTAATGAGTGGCTGATTTTTCTGGTTGTGCAAGTAATATCCAAATTATTGTACAAATTTTTGGCTCAGGAGCAAACATTGAATTGTATATTGAGATAATCACTTGCCCTTTCTAAGGTAAGCCCTTACCTCTGCTTTCCCTTCATCTTGTCATTTCTGTTTGTTGGGTACAGGTTTCCTGTTGGTTCTCTCTGTTGGCTCTGATGTAACATGAATGAAGTTCTTAACATCCTTTCAGACATAAACACAACTTAGCTCATTGTTTCTGAGTTCATATAGAGGTTTTATTGCCCCTGAGACTTTCGTGTCAGACAGCTGGATGTTGCTGTGTTCAAGGCTCTATATGTTGATTTTGTATCCTACAACTTTACTGATATCACCTATCAGTTCAGTTCTAACAGTTTTCAAATTTTATTTATTTGTTTTTGTTTTTTAAATATTGCATGTTTCATTTTAGAGTCAGGAGCGTAGATGTACAGGTTTCTTAAACAGGTATATTGCATGGTGCTGAGGTTTGGGCTTCTAATGATCCCACCACCCAAGCAGTGAGCATAGTAATCGATAGGTAGTTTTTCAACCCTTGCTCCCACCATCCTTCCCTCCCACCTTTGGAGTCCCCCAGTGTCTATTGTTCCCTTCTTTGTGTTGAGCTCTAACCTTTTTTTAGTGAAGTTTGTAGGGTTTTCTATATATAACAAGATCATGCCGTCAGTAGAGACAGTTTCACTTCTTCCTTTCCTATTAGGATGCCTTTTATTTCTTTCTTTTGCCTAATTACCCTGAGAAGTGGTGTCTGTGGGCATCCTTGTCTTGTTCCTGATGGTAGAGGAAAAGTTTCAACTTTTCACCATTGATCATGGCGTTAGCTATGGGTTTGTCATATATGGCCTTTATTTTGTTGGGATACAGTCCCTCAATACGTGATCTGTTGGGTGTTTTTTTTTTTTTCACAATGAAAGGGTTTCGAATTTTGTCAAAAGCTTTTTCTATATCTATTGTGATGGCCATATAGTTTCTATCCTTTATTTTTCTACTATGGTATATTATATGTATTGATTTGCTTATGTTGAACCATGACATGATCATGGTGAATGATTCTTTCAATGTGCTATTGAATTTGGTTTGCTAGGATTTTGTTGAGGATTTTTGCATCTATGTAGATCAAGGATATTGGCCTGTCATTTGCCTTTCTTGTAGTGTTCTTGTCTGGCTTTGGAATCAGGGTAATGCTGGCCCTGTAAGATGAGTTTGGAAGTATTCCCTCCACTTCAGCTTTTTGGAAGAGTTTGAGAAGGACTGGTATTAGTTCTTCTTAAAATATTTGGTAGAATTAATCTGGGAAGCCATCTGGTTTTGGGTTTTTCATTGATAGGAGACATTTTCTTACTGATTCAACCTCCTTGCTTGCTATTAGTCTGTTCAGATTTTCAAATTTCTTCATGAGTCAAACTTGGTAGGTTTTATGTGTCTGGGAATTTATCCATTTCTTCTAGATGATCCAATTAGTTAGTGTGTAATTATACCTAGCAGTTTCTTAGGATCCTTTGTATTTCTGTGATATTGGCTATGATGTTTCATCTTTCATTTCTGATTTTATGCTCTATTGAAAACATGAGGCATAGCAGGTAGGGGGCACTGGTCAGGACTTGGGGTATAAACTGGCAGATGTTAAGGTGGGTGATTCTGGTTAACTCAGAAACTCCGAAGTCCCGTGTGGAAGAATTAACTGCCTGTACTCACCTAGTAATGTATATCCTTGGTCAAAAAAGATCCAGCTGAGAATGTTGGATGAAGGGACCAAATCAATATTCATCATTATATTGAAAACAAGTCAGATTGGCTGTGGTCTTTTGACAGCAGGTCAGTGGCTAAGTCTATTTGAACAAAGTTAGGGCAGGTTCAAGGGAGAATCCTGAGATCGGTATTCTTTGTTCCATACAAACTTGCCTTTCAGTTTCTTCTCCCCATGCCTCCAGGATGTCCCTGCACAGCCCGTAGGGCCCCCTCCTTCAGTACCTTGCCTTACGAAGGGGAGAAAATGAGTTTTCCAATGTTAGCATATATTTAGCCTTCCAAAATTTTCTATTTCTATTTTAGGGGAGCTCTAGGAAAACAGCAGATTACTCTAAATCCCCAGGTAAAAATCTGAAATGGTGGAATTTCATATGACCAGGAGACATATTTTGGGGCAAGTGGGCTTTTCACAATCACTTGGACATGAAGGCATCTGCTTCTTCTATGCCTAAAATAGTCCTTCAATTTAGTAGTTTAATTCCTCTTCCACTTTTTCAAATGTCAAGACAATACATGTAGTGACTGAACAATTTGGATCCAAGTTTCACTATTTAACTGCCAGTGTGACCTTGGGCGAGTCACTTAATCTTTTCAAGGCTCAATTTCATCATGTAAAGTAGAAGTACAAACAATCCCTGACTTAGAATATTTTGACTTATGAGTTTTCAACTTTAAGATAGTTTGAAAGCAATACACATTCAGCAGAAGCTGTACTTGGAGTACTCATACAACCATTCTGTTTTCCACTTTCAGTACAGTATTCATTATATTACATGAGATATTCAAAGCCCACTTTATTATAAAATGGGCTTTCTGTTAGATGATTTTGCCTAACTGTAGGTTAATGTGAGTGTTTAAGGTAGGCCGAGCTAAGCTATGATGTTTAGTAGGTTAAGTGTATTAAATGCATTTTCAGCTTACAATATTTTCATAAGTTTATTGGAATATAACCCTATTGTAAATTGAGGGGTATTTGTAATAATGATATCTCTTCAAGGAGACTTTGTGAGCCTCTCATAGGAAAACGCATACACAGATGCATATAAATATATAATCTTTCTTTTCCATACATATGATATTCTTTAAGGATATTCAAAAATCTGGAAACAGTTGCCTCCAGGGAGATAAATGGTAGTGGGTTGGGAAACTTTTAACTGTATACGCTTTTGTACCTTTTGCATTTTGAATCAGATGAATGTTTAATCTACATAAAATATTAAGATTAAAACATCACCGAATAACTTATCAGGAGTTTGGTGAACATAAGGGAAGGCCACCTATGGTGGCTGTATTTTATTCAGTGTTGGTCACTGTTGGGCACTTCATAGAGCTTATTTCATTTCATCCTCACAAGCGCCGTAGGAGGAAGGGGCCCCAGAGGGATTCATGGTTAGAATAGCAGAGTAGGAGCATTTGGCAGCTATATTCTGTGTAGGTGATAACTTTAAAGATATTTTTGTTATAAAATGTTTCAAACATACAAAAAATATAGAGAAGCAGTTTTCTATAGTTATTAAATATTGTTAATGGGTAGTCACAGAAATTATCATCCGAAGTGGGATATTCTTGAGAGAAAAAGGAGGTTCTATTTATAATTATGGTGGGATAACAAACTTAAGATGAACAGCTCTGGACAAACTGGGTTGTATGGTCCCTGGAAAACAAGGATTACTGTAAATGTGAGTCCCGCCTTGTGCTTCTCTCTGTCCCACCAAGAAAATATGATCTTGATACAGATGTTCATTGTGTCAAGGCAACCATGGCAACCATGATCTAGATACACTGTTCAAGTTTTATGCTGATCCTACCTAGGTATGTCTCAGGAACTTTCCAGAGTTTCCTTTGAGTGCTTCTAAATTTTGCATAAATGGTATGTTGTCCCTTGTCTCTTTTTAAAACCAGTAAGCCATTTTCCCTTCTTTTCCTGGAAAATTAAAGGAACAAAGACCAGGAAATAACAATGTACTAGCTAATGTTCTGTTGATTGAAAGCAACAGAACCTAATTCTGGCTAGCTTAAACCATGCTAGGATTTAATGAAGAATACTGCAGAATCTTAGATATCTTATGACTGGGAAAGAGGAGGTTCAGGCAGTTCCTGGGATGTCAGCAACAGGTAGCTGTCAATTAACTGCCCCCACACCACCCACTGCTGCCGTCATCAATATAGCACACCACGATGGCTCCCAGCCTCTGTACGTCTGGGTTCCGGTGTTCAAATTCTAGAGACAGCAAGAGAAATCCCATTGAGTCAGGGATCCTTCCCTGGGTCACACTCCCTGCATATGGTCAGAAATGCAGGATTATGTACTAAAGACACAGCTAAAGAGGACCCACTTCACCGTTTTGGGACCATTTGCAGGGGAGGCAAAATTATGAGCTACTCACTTAAAGAGGTGATAACCATAAGTTTGCAGGAAAAAAAAAAATGGAGAAGAGAAGGATAACACTATCCTACGGTTTCTTCTGAAAATGGACGAAGGGAACAGCATTTCCATTTGGAAATTCTCTCCTGGCATTTCAATATTTATGGATTCTGAATTCTGAGAAAAATCAGTTGAGAAATTAGGAAAATGGGAAGGAACATTCTAATTTTCCTGTGAAAATTACAGCTTAATAGTCAGTATAGAGAACTTACTGGCTTGAAGAAATGCACTGACTTCAAGTCAAGCAAGATGAGGAAGCACTGACATGTGGAGATGAAAGTTAAGGTGAACAGGACAGGAGCAGTAAAGGAGCCTCAGTCAGACTTTCTTGTATCTGTTGCTGTGTTACAAGTGTGTGTTCATGGCCTTGTCCACTGCTAACAGTGAACCATTTCTGCAAATAAATATTAATGTGTTCATAGGCATAGTATATGTTTTACAAATCCTATGAGAGGTTTTCTAAGAAATGCCAAGTTTTAGAAACAAAATATGCCCTTAAATCGGCCATTTTGACAGTTGCTTCTTTCTAGTGCTATTCATCTTGCCAGGAGATCAGAATGTTATGTTATTTAAATGGTATTGGAGGGGATGATTGATGCCTTGTTTAACAATGTCATGTAAACAACGATTAAAGCATTAAGTATTTGTGGTGTTACCTTTCAATCTTTAAAGGACTTTTCTTTAGCATTTATTTTGTGATAATATTCATTTCTTTTTAATGTTTTCTCTATTAATGCTATTGGATTTTATAATCTTGTTACAATATGTTGGCTCCTAATAATAAGAAATCATCATTTGTTATCATATCTTTTAAAAACAGAAGACTACTAAAACTTTTCATATAATCCTGTTACAGAAAAAAACGACTATTTGCTTGTTATTATAGTCACTTATTATTTTTCAAAAACTTGTAAGTGAAGTGTTATGAAAATGATATGAATTTGGGAATTCCCAAGCATTCTCAGAAATTCTATTTCCTTGTTCCCAAATCCCAATGATTAATATCTGCCAGGAGTCGGAAAACAGTGAAAGGAAGTAACATCCTATGTTGGATACCTGGTAGGGTTAGTGAAGAAACGTTATTGCTGAGCTCTGTGTTACGCTCACGAATGATGCCATTGAGGAAGTCACGCTTGTTGAAAGGAACGCAGATACACAAAGAGTTTTGCTGCTGTCTGTTGGATAAGAACCCCCTGGTCGATTTCAGCTCCTACTGCAAGTTACAAAAATCAATCCAATGATAAATGAAAAGTGCCCAGTGTGCTGGGAAATAACTTATTTTTTGGCTTCAGAGGAAATTTTAGAAACAGTGCCAAGTGAAACGTAAAAACAAACTACGAAGACGTTCATGAATTTCCCTCTGAAGCTGACAGCCGTATTTTAGCAGATGGAACTCCTACTATTAGCCCAACTCTTGGGTTGAAACAGTGTGTCCAGGAAACCCTATGTTAAAATGCAATGTGTTGGGGATATTGTTCCTCTATTTGCTTGAGTTAATTTTCAAATTAGTGTACTCTTGCTTAGCTGTGCTCTGAGGGAATGAACAAAAGATTGGTAAACTCTGATGGAGAACACTGGTCAGGCAGGGCACATAGAATCCCTGGGGATGGTGGTTCCTGGCAAATGGGGGAGGAGGCCCTGAGCCAGGCTTGGGCTGGGCTGGAGGAACATGAAGATGGGATCTACTCACAACCCCCAAAACTGAGGGGTCCTGGTAACACATTATTTCACCCTCAGCCATGCAAATTTATTATTTTTATGGATAAAATAGCTTTAAAAAACTAATTTACATTGAAATGTTAAAATATTTATATAGAGATTAGAAATATTTATATAGAGATTATTGGGAATCCCCTCCTAAAGCCCAAACATAAAAACTACCAAAAAAAGAAATTCCGTGTAGGCTAAGATTGCAAATGACTGATGGAATGTAATTTAAATTAAACATGGAAAATATATTTCCTCTTTAATAAAGATCTAAATTCTATTCTTTTTAGGAGCCTTCAGAAATGAAATTCAACTATTAAAAAGTATAGAGAAGCCTTTAGAAAAGAAACTTTTCTTTTGCTGTATTATATATTAAAGAACTTTGATGAGAATAATTCTAAAGTGTTTAATACTCGATTCCACTGATGTTTCTAGGTATTGTGGGGAACACCTAGAAATTAAATCTTCATCTTTGGCAGATCAGAGGCCTATTATTTTTAGGTAAAACAATTAAAATCTGCTTTTAATAAATCACAAATTTTGCAAGTTAGCCATTAATAGTAAGTGCTTTTCAAAGTTTGGCCCAATACATGAAAAAGCCAGAAAAACATACCTGCATTAGTTTTGCCCATCACCTTCTTATGCTGGCCTCAGGAGATTTATTAACAGCATTCAATATTTGAGGTAGGCTGGATGTGGTGTCTCATGCATGTAATCCCAGCACTTTGGGAGGCTGAGGTGGGAGGATGGCTTGAGACCAGGAGTTCAAGACCAGCCTGGTCAACCTAGTGAGCCCCTCGGTCTCTCTGAAAAGAAAAAAAAATTAGGTATCCTGTGGCTACCTCCAAAAACAAACTCCAGAGGAACTGAATTTTTTTTTTTTTTATTTCATGTGTTGGGATAATGGCTTCTTTTGCAGTTACTTACGAAGAATTTAAGGGTCAGTAAAAATATTTTTTCATCCTTAATAACATGAATTCTCTAATTTGTGTGTGATATAATGCTAGATATTGTGCCAAAAGTGTTACATAGACATAATCCATGCCCATTTTCAAAGATAATACTAATATAGAGAATAAGAATCATTATTATTGTAGTAATTATTATTTTAGTAATAGTAGTAATAATCAAAACAATTACATCAAACACTTATTAAACCCTTATTATGTGATAGGTACTGTGTAAGCTATTTCCACATATTAGCTCCTTAAATGTGATCACTAACCCCATGAGGTAGGTAGCATTATGTCCATTTTATAGATGCAGAAACTGAGCTTTGAAGAGGGAAACAACTTGCCCAAGGCCATGCAGGCAGTCATTGATAAGGGTGGGGAGCGAGAAGTTGAAGTCTGAGATGTAAGTTCACAGACACGAGTACACAAACACGTACAAGATACTCGTATGACATGTGGGGTTGCTTGAAATATGGAATTGACTTTCCCCAGCACAAGAAAGTGTTTGGACAGATTTCAAAGGGATCTAACACTTCCTCAGAGGACTGCCCTACGACATTTTTCCGTGTGCTTTTCTGCCTCTTGTCCTATACTTTTGGCATTTCTTCTGCTCTTAGAGGCAATGAGTCAACAGCATATTTTTAGCACCTCCTGTGTGCATAGAAGTGGCCCCTGACTCAATGGGAGTGTATAACTACCATGGGCCAAATCAGTGTGCTTTCCTGTTAGCCAGGGGATTATAGAAGAACACGCTCCCCTGATTCCAACAGAACTTGCTGCCACTCTGATGTCTTCATTGTAAGGCCTCTAAATGAATGTTCAAGAAATTAATGTTAAAGGCACGTGTCATATGTGTAACTTGTAAACATTTGTGTACTTGTCTCTGTGTCCTTACACCTCAGGCTTCAACTCTTGTTTTTACCTTTATCAATGACTACCTGTGTGCTGTGTGGCTTTGGACCAATTGCTCACCCCCTCTAAAGCTCAGTTTCTGCATCTGTAAAATGGATATAATGCCATATATACATAGATATAGATATACATACACCAATATATATACACACATATATATGTGTGTATATATATATATATGTGTGTGTATATACATATATATAATATACAAACTGAAATATATAGTTATATAAATATTTCAGTTTAAGTTTCAAAAATCACTGGAGGGTATTTTTATAATACCCTTCAGCAATTTTACCTGCTGCCTTTGCACATTCTGGTGAATTTCTAAATGGAAGTCTGATAGAGATTAATCTTTTAATGCATCATAAATAAAAAAGAAAATCACAGAATGATGTAGCTGGAGAGGACCCTGGGGATCTAGTGTTTCATGAAAGATTAATGTCCTTGATCTGTTTGTAAGTGTTTTGGAAAAATCTTCCATGGTCAAATAAAACTTGGCAATGTTGGATTAAAGTTAAATAGGTTTTTTTTTTTCCTGCAGAACTTCATAGTCTTTAATATGCTAATATGTTTTGTGAATCTACAAGGAATGAAGTGTTTCAATGCTTATTTTACCCAGATTCTCATTTTGGGACAGGCTGGTCAAGCTGAGTTAGATAGTATATTCTCTAGATGGAGATGATGGCTGATTCCTTTTTGAGAGCAAGAGAGTCCCCAGGGGAAGCAAGGGTATATCAGTTGCTCCATTTCATGCCAAGGATCCTCAGTCTTTAGAGGCTCAGAGAAGGCTGAAAGGCTACTCTAGGCTATCAGGGCTACCATTAATTGTGACCCATGCTACAGAGAAGCTTTGAGCTCAGTGCAAAGGAGTGACCAGCCCTTGAGAATCAGGAAAATTTATTTATTCCTGACCTAGTCCACTGAGGACATACAAGGAATGGGGCAGGGGAGTGTCACCAGCTATGGTTACAAGCTAGTCTGATTCTCTTTCATTAAGAAAACTGGTCCCTGTGAGTTTAGATTGGGAAGCACCAGGTTAAAAAAATTTTAGGCCAGGAGTGGTGGCCACTGTACTCCAGCCTGGGTGACAGAGTGAGAATCTGTCTTAAAAAAAAAAAAAAAAGTTAAGTGATGTCTTCTGTTGAGGACCTCTCAGAACTTTTAATATGAAAGTGTGCATTGTGAAGAATGGGAGTAGAGTGTACAGGAGTTTTAAAAGCTACTTGGTCATGAAACTCTTGCTTTGTGCAGGATTCGAGGGGCACTAACATTCTGAGGAAAATATTTTGGGAAACATTGATCTAATCCAAACTTCTCATTTTACCAGCAAACAACTGTGGGGCCCTCTAAGTTTCCTTTCTCCATCATTGTGACAAATTCATTGGAATTAATTCAATTAAACCTGGGGTCAGCTTTGAAGAGATTTATTTAGCAGGTAAATCTGTTTTGTACATTTTGAGGGAGTTCTGAGTTTCCATAGTCAAAAACCACAGATCAATTTAACCAACCTTCATGGAATATCACCTATGGCCCAAAGACCCTTTAGCTACAGTGATGGTCTACAAAAATATAAACTGTAATTCTTGCAATACAGGAGATTAGTAATAATGGTAAATATAATGATGATGACACCATGAATAGCTAACATTTATTGAATGCCATTCTATTAGTCAGGCACTTTACTAAGTATTTTAATCCTCCCAACAATTTATGAGGTAGGGATTATAATAATTCCCATCTTATAGTGAGGACCCTGAGGTTAGGAAATTATCCTAGCCTAAATGTTAAGTATAAGCATGAATAGAAAGGTGTTATTAGCCTATAAGACATTCCTTTATGAGTGATACAAAGTCCTATGTAAATTCAGAGAAAAGAAAAGTGGTTTTAGAAATCCTTGATCAGTGAGTGTGAAGCATGTGGTGGCCCGGTTACTGTTTGGTTGCCCATCTGTCCTCCCTCTGGGATCAGCACCCCCTTACTTTGGAAGAATTGTTTTCCTTTTCACTGTAAGGTTCTTTCTGGCTATGCGATGGGGCACATTGCCTCAAACTAGCCCTGTTCCAGTCTTTGAGAACCTTGAAATTGGAACCAAGGGAAGAGGATTGCCTCTTGAATGGTAATTCTCTAAAATCTAGTCTGAGGTGCTGGTGCCTAATCCCTGGGTCTGTGGAAGGAGCTGGGCTGTGAGAGGGGAGAATGATGTTGATGTCAAGAGAGAGGCAGGTGCTAGGAGCAGAGAAATGGAGGCCTGGAGGGTTTCTGGGCTTCTCTGAGGCTTAGGGTTTGTATCATTGTCTTCGTTACTGGAACAAAGGATTTACCATACCTGCTCTTCTGGGAATGAAACTGTCCTGCTTTGCAAAATAAAGTGTCATTAGAAAGAGATCTTAAAAACCCCACACCATAGACAGGTGCACAGATCCGTAGAAGTGTTAAAGTTCTGTCTGTTGGATGCTAAGCCAAGACTCTTAAGTATGTTCTAAAGAGAAACTGGTGTGTGTAGGCTGTGCACTCCCAGGGAGATAAAAAGTTAGGAACTTTATGGGTTGGGCTTGGTGGCTCCCACCTGTAATCCCAGCACTGTGGGAGGCTAAAGTGGGCAGATTGATTGAGCTGAGGAGTTCGAGACCAGCCTAGGCAACATGGTGAAACCCCATGTCTACAAAAACTACAAAAATTAGCTGGGCGTGGTGGCATGTACCTGTAGGCGGGAGGATCGCTTGAGCCCAAGAGGGAGAGGGTGCAGTGAGCCATGATTGTGCCACTGCACTCCACCTGGGTGACAGGAACTTTATGGGGAATGGGATCTTGGAGACTGAGTAGAGACTAGAGAAAAAAAAAAAAAAAAAAAAAAAAAAACTACCTCCCCAACTGGCCACACTATTCTTTTAAAAAATGTTAGTTGACAAATTAAAATTGTATGTATTTACGGAGGTATAATGTGATGTTATGATATATGTATACATTGTGGAATAATTAAATCCAGAGAATTAATAGATTCATCACCTCAAAATCTATCTTTTTTGTGGTGAGATCATTTGAAATTTCTTGTCTTAGCAATTTTGAAATACACAATACTTCATTGTAAACTACAGTCACCATGCTGTGCTGTAGATCTCAACAAAATGTATTCTTCCTGTCTCAACTAAAACATTGTACTCTTTGACAACATTTCCCCATTCCTCTCACCCCCTCCAAAAACACCCATTCTTTATGTTGAAGAGAATGGCTAAAAAGTCCCAGCAGGTTTCAACTGACAGCTTCAGTGGTTGTCCCATCACACTTCAATGTTATTAATAGAAAGGGGAGGGGCAATACATAATTTGGACAGGCGGAAAGTACCACTGTAACCACTTTCCTGACTTCACAGAAAAAGTCCTCTTGTTTTCATCTGTAAAATGGGAACTGCGTGAATACCATTCTTCTTTTCTTCAGCCTCCAAAGAAAAAACAGATGCAAAGCCTTTTATCAATTGCAAAACAGTATACAATGTGTGTTATTACTCACAGTTGTCTTACTGTGACCAAACACTTTATAAGCCTGTGGCAAGTCAGCCTTACTCTCAGGAAGTGGACAATATTTGGGGAAGGAGAAGCAGCAGGATCTTTCAGGACAGTAGCCTTGGTGGGTCCAAAAATTCCTTGAGCGAAATGGGAGACAAAACTTTCTTCCTGCTTTGGGGTTTATCCTGTTAGTCTTTTCTCTCTTCACTCCTATTTTCTATGGAGAATTTCCTGGTTTTGGAGTTTGGGTGCGTTTTATGGAGAGGAGGCAGAACATCTTTAGCTCCAGCAGAATGAAAGGATACATGCAAAGGAACCTAGCACAGTATGTGGTACCCAGTTCCCCTTTAACTTGGCTTTATTCATTCACTCCTGGTAGGGCATTAATAAGGGATTTAGCCCCCTCCTATTGAAAACGATTAATTCAGGGAAGAGTTCAGGCAGTGTGGACAGATACAGTGTAGGCCAAGCCTGTTTCTAAGGCAGGAGCTGGGTAGGGAGGGTGAGAAGGGCGAGAAGAATAGGGAAATATGTGTCGTCTGTGTTGCTGCTGTTGCAACCACCAAAACAAACAAACAAGTGAAAAAAAAAAAAAAAGAATTGTCCATACCGGAAAGTGTGCTGTTTTGGAGGAGGCTGGGGAAAGTGTGGATGGCTCGAGTGGGTCCTGTTGGATTGAAGTCTGACAGTGGTGATTCCCTTCAACAAATGGTCGGGGTGGGAAGGTACACACACACATACACACACACACACACACCCCACACGCAGCACCAAGCCTCCGATTTCAGCGCTGGCAGGAGATAACCATTCTTAGCTCGCCTTTCCAGGGTTATTTTTGGCTGAGGCTGCTCGCTGATGGCAAACGGTTTCAGCCCCCTCCCAAATCCCTCCCCATGCTTGTTCTAAAGAGAAACTGGTGCGTGTAGGCTGCGCACTCCCAGGGAGACAGGGAGACGGGCCTGGCGCCGGAGAGGAACCCGGACTCTGCCCAAAGTCTCGCCGCCCGCCGGCTGTTTTCTGGCGGAGGGTGTGCCCCGGAGGGCGGCGATCGCGCGTGAAGGCTGGGGCAAGGCGCGGGTGCAGGCGTCACCGGGGTCGGGCTAGCAGGCCCTGGAATCAGGCTTTTGGGACACCCCGAAAGTGAGTCCAACTTGGGGAGAAACTGAGGACACCTCGGGCGGTCTGGCAGCGGAGAAGGTGGGCGGGAGAAAACTTTACAGGAAGGCAGAAGCAATCTCCGCCGAGGGAGTCAGCGAGCGGCTGCGTGGAGAGGAGGGGCGGGCAGTCCCCAGGCGGGCGGGCGCAGGGCGCAGGGTGCCGACCTGCCGGAGAGGGGGCCCGGGCGCGAGGTGGAGTCCCGGCACGCGGCCAGGCTGGTGGAGGCCCCCGGCAGGCTGCAGATTCCCTCCGGCCCCGGGAGCCACAGCAGGACCGGCCAGGAGGCACCACGGAGGGGAGCCCCATCCCGGTGCTGACAGTGCCCACCGTGCCCTACGAGGACTCGCGGCGGGCCGGCGGCGGGGTTCTGCGGCGACCTACCGGCCTCTTCGAGGGCCAGCGCAACTACCTGCCCAAATTCATCCAGAGCGTGCTATCGTCCATTGACCTGAGCGACCGTCGGGGCTGCACCACGGTGGTGGGCAGTGACGGCAGGTACTTTAGCAGGACGGCCATCGAGATCGTGGGGCAGATGGCCGCGGCCAACGGGGTGAGTGTCCAGATGCCCCTCGCTTCCCGCCGCGCTGCCGCCATGCCCTCTCCTAGCCCTTGTCCCCCTGCTGCCTCCAGGCCCAGCTTGGAGGCCCCTGCCCGGCCCAGGCTTTGCTTCCTCACTCCCGCGTCCTCACCCTCCAGCGCCCCACTCCCACCGTGCTTGCAGCCTCCCCGGCGCACCCCGGACACTGGGTTCTATTAGTACCCACCGCCCCCAAAAGCCTTGAGGGGTGTCCGTCATTCCTGGAGCCACTCCGGGCACCCTGGACTCTTCTCCGACTCTGCACACAACCCGCACCTGCTCATTTTTCTTTCGGACATTCTCTTACCCGGCCCTGTAGATTCCAAGGCAGCTCCCAGTTTTCCATATTGTTCCCAACGCGTTCACTGCCCACAGTCCCCACACAAACTTCTTTCCCAGGCTCACAACATAGTCCCTCTGCCCCGTGCCCTTTTTGCAATAATCTGCCAGTCCCCTAAGTCTTAGCTCTGCCTATTTAACAGTAGTGGTGTCTCAGAACACACACACACACACACACACACACACACACACACACACACACACACACGATCCCTGACATATTTGGCAAGAGTAGGCCCTGAAGGTTTTTAATATTTTGGTTTTTTAACCCAGTGGAATTACTGAATGATTTATTTAATTAGGGTAGGGATGGAGTGGATCCATTTGTTTGATGCTAAACAGCCTGAGCTCGCAGTTCCCAGGGGGCATATCTCTAAATGGTCTGAAACGAGATTTGCAGTGGTTTTCTTAATGCAATTCCCAACTTCTCTCCAAATGCCTTTTGACATTTGACAACATTTCATGCCTCTTCCCCTTTCGGTTTTCATCCTTGTTTTCTCTCCCTTCTCCCACGACCTTGGTAGTCTTCTGCAATCCAGATTCTCAGACCTCGGGTTTTTCTCCCTCTGCCCCTTTCCTCTCTGTCCTATAACTAGAAGCACCTTTTGGCATAGACCCGTATCCCAGTTTCCTCTTTCCCAGGTCCAGCAGCATCTCAAGGACATCTACAAGAGGGATACCTAACTTCAGGGGTCTCTGAATGATATGTGGGAAACATCGTCTAAAAAAGTAATTTTATCCTTATTCATGCAACCAGACCCACACTCATAGAACTTTTCTTTAAGGGGAGTGTCTTGCAGATGTATAAATGAGTGTTAACATCTTTAAAAGCGAAACTGCACAATTCCCTGGCATTTGAATTCCCTCCTTCCTTCCCAACCCTCTCCTTTTCATTTTCTCATTTATTATTAAAAACATTTTTAAAGGATCTCCATGCTTCATATTTATCTACTATAATTCCTCCTTCTCGGTGTTGCAGGGATGGGGAAAGAGGATTTTTTAAAAAACACAATAAAAAGCAATTGGGAGAAACAGGGCCAATGGTGTTGGGGTGGGTAGTGGAATTGTGATTTTTGACTCCAGTAGACAATGATGCTGGATATATGGGGTTTGATTTCTCTCTGGCTCCTCACTTGAGATTGATGAAGTTTGGCTAGAATCAGGGAGTTGAAGAGAGGTTGACAAATGGTCTTTCACTCTTCTCTGACAGGCTGTTCCTGTGGAGTGATGGAGAATGAGCCTTGGGAGAGCTATGGGAGCTCTCATACTCCTTCCCGAGCCAATTTTTTAGGGAGTGAGAGAAACATGGCCTGTCCAATACTTGTTGTGGGTCAGGATATTTTTGAAGCTACGGTTGTTGATTTGCATGGGAAAATTATTATGTCTTATTATTTCTTGTCCCACTTTACCATAAGAGCTCCTCAGCTTCTTACTTCAATGGGTCTTCCATGACACACACACTTTATTAACTCTAAGAGTGGAATTTATTTTAACAGATAATTAGCATAGGTCAATATATGCTGAAAATAGAGTCAAATTAAACCTACTAGCTGTTATAAAGGACAGATGACAAAATCCACATAGAAGCATCGACTCTTAAATAATCTGAAAGTACTACTTCTAAGAGGGGCGGGCATGGGTGAAGGGAATGGTGGACATGTTTCAGAATTTCAAATGCCAACTTTAACCAATCGTTTCCTCATTTTGTTCACCTTCTTGGGGGCTTATGCTAAAGTGAAGTGAATAGCCATAAGGCTGGCTTCAGGAGAAAGGTGGTCTAAAAGAACTGGATAATTATAAGCAAAATTGGTCTCGAATGATTGAAAATTGATGAGAATGTGCTTGTCTCCTGATTTGGCATCCTGAGTTAGACTCAGGAATACTGAACATGGATCCCAAAGGCTTTGGTCTTTTTTGATATCCTATTGGATAATCATAAGCAGGCTAGAAAAATAGGAAACTAGAATTTATTCTCTTTGAACTGACAAATCTGACCAGTGGGCTGCATTCTCTATATCTGAAAAATCTTGGTTTTGATTGAAAAATTAATTTTACAAAGCAATTTTCTTTTTTTCAATTAAATTTCATTTTTTTTTTGACACAGGGTCTCACTTTGTTGCCCAGGCTGGAGTGCAATGGTACAGTCTTGGCTCACTGTAGCCTTGACCTCCCCAGATTCAGGTGATCTTCCCACCTCAGCCTCCTGAGTAGCTGGGGCTATAGGTGCACGCCACTATGCACAGCTGATTTTTGTGTTTTTACTACTCATAGGGTTTCTCTGTTGCCCAGTCTAGTCTCAAACTCCTGATCTCAAGAGATCTGCCTGCCTTGGCCTCCTAAAGTGTCATGAACCACCATGCCCAGCCTACAAAGCAATGTTCTAGGAAAAACTACAGTTACTCTTTGATTATGTAATTGCTGGAGAAGAAAAGCATGGCATTTCCAAAATGATGAACTATATTACTTATATTTTAATATCTCATAAAGTTTGAAATAGACATTTCAAACATAAACATGTATAAAAATTTTTATAAATTATAAAATCAAAAACATTTTACAATTATTGTATTATAAAATTATTATAGAATCAAAAACATTATAAATTTAAACAACTTTTTAAAAAATTTATTTTGGGATTTCCCATGGAGTGATGGAGAATAATGAGCCTTGGGAGAGCTATGGCAGCTCTCATACTCCTTCCTGGGCCAACTTTTTTAGGAAATGGGAGAAATATACCCTGTTCAATGTTTATTGTGGGTCAGGATATTTTTGAAGCTATAGTTGTTGATTTGCTTCAAACTTTAAAAAAATTATTATAAAATTATGGGATGTAAAAAAATTTATTATAAAACTTTGAAATTTTCAAACTTTCAGAAAAGCAGAGAGATGAGATTAATGGCACTCACAGGCAAGCATAGAACATAGATTGTAAACATTTTGCTATATTTGTGTCATGACTATTTTTTGCTTGTGTTTGAAAGTATATTAAAGAAAATGATATTTTACCCCTAAATTCTTTAGTACAGATTTCTAAAAAAATAAGAACATTTTCCTGTATAGTTACAAAATCATCTTTTCAAACAAAATAAAAAATGGCTTTTTTATATCATTTATTACCCAGTCCACATTCAGATTTCCTCAATTATTATGAAATGTCCTTTTATTTTTTGAGACAAAGTCTTGCTCTTTCACACAGCCTGAAGTGCAGTGAAACAATCATAGCTCATTGCAGCCTCAAACTCCTGGGCTCAAGTGATCTTCCTGCCTCAGCTTCCTGAGTAGCTAGGACTAGAGGTGCACACCACCATGCCCAGCTAATTTATTGTTTTTGTAGAGATGGAGGTCTTACTACGTTGCCCAGGCTGGTCTCAAACTCCTGGCCTCAAGTGATCCTTCCAGCTTGGTCTCCCTGAAATATCTTTTGTGGCTGGTTTGTTCAAATTAGTTTCTTCTAATCAAGGGATACATATTGCATTTGATTATTTAGCTCAAGACTTTTTTAACCTGGAAAATACCCATACTCTTTGTTTATGTATTTATTTAGTGAAATTGACTTGTTGAAAAACTAGTCAGTTGTCCTGTAGAATATTTCCCCTTCTGGAATTTTCTGGTTGCTTTTTATGGTGTCATTTAACTTTTCACTCTGTTTTTTCCTGGTTAACTGGAAGTTAGTTCTAAAGGCTTTTAGGCCTGCTATAACAAAATACCAAAAACTGGATGACTTATAAAGAACAGAAATTTATTTCTCACAGTCCTAGAGGCTAGCAAGTGTAAAATCAAGGAGCATGTGGTTTTGATATCTGGTTAGGACCAACTTTCTGGTTCATAGATTGGCCTTCTTGCTGGGCCCTCACATAGTGGGAGAGACTAGCTAGCTCTCTGGGGCCTCTTTTATAAGGGCACTAATTCCAATCATGAAGCCTCTGTCCTTATGATCTAATGACCCCCTAAAGGCCCCACCTTTTAATACCAGCACCTTTGGGGTTAGGATGTCAACATATTAATTTTGGGAAGACATACACGTTCAGCCCATTGCAAGGTTTAGTTAGATTCAGGTTCAACTTCTTTTTTTAAAGACTATTTCATAGGCAATAATGTGTATTCACATCCCATCATTAGTGATGGTGAGATGATCACAAGGTTAGGGTGATCACTGCCTATCTCCTCTGCTATATTCCCCCTTGGGTCAAGCCAGTAGTCTGTGACGTGAACTTTGTACCATGTGTATATTCAGTTATATTCTGTATCAATAGTTACTTGATTGTTTTAGCATTTATTAATGATCCTTGCTTGAGTTGATTATTTCATTAGGGGTTTCAAAATGGTGAATTTCTAATTCTCTAATTCTATCTACATGTTTTAGCTGGCATTTTTCTATAAGCAGACCATTTTCTTCACAACTGGGTTATTTGGCTACCCTGAAACATAGTTCCTTCCGGGAAGGCAGAACATATGTTTATTTCTGTCTTTTAAAAATTACTGGTGTATGGAGTGAAGATTAGGTGAGCTAACTGCCTCCACAGGTGACAAATGAATTTTGTTTTGTCTCACTTTTGCTTTTTTGAATATCACTGTGGCTGCTTGGATTTTTATATTTAATTTGAATGGATTAGGGAATAAATGAGAAGATAGGTTTTATCTGTTTCTGTAGTTTTTATGTGGCTGTGTGAACTTACTTTTAAAAATTCCCAGAAATATTTTAATTCCCCTTTAAAGATATAAACTATGTCATACTATAAAGCAAAAGAAAAACCAATCATGTGAAGAGTAAATAGTATCGTTTAAACGAATTGTGGTTAAGCTTAGTTTGTAACTAATTAGTTTTTTATTTTCTTTCTACTTTTATCTGCTTCAGAGCCTCTTCAGTGGTTTAGATCTTCTATGTGTCAAATTATTCTAATCTCTTAAAAAGTTTAAGAGCTAAAATACAACACAATGACTACAGGAATGCCCTTGTCCTTTTCTGGGTAGGTACACCTAAGGCAACTTCTTTTTCTCTTCTTTGTTCTCTTCTTCTTTCTTATTCTTAAATCATCTTCAATATTGGACAGATGACAGCACTATGCCTGCCTCAAGATGTTTCTGACTTTTTCTTTTTCTTTTTTTTTTTTTTTTTTGAGATGGAGTCTTGCTCTGTCACCCAGGCTAGAGTGCAGTGGCACAATCTTGGGTCACTGCAACTTCTGTCTCCTGGGTTCCAGTGATTCTCCCAACTCAGCCTCCTGAGTAGCTGTGGTTACAGGCATGCACCACCACGCCTAGCTAATTTTTTGTATTTTTACTAGAGACGGGGTTTCACCATGTTGGCCAGGCTGGTCTTGAACTCCTGACCTCAAGGGATCTGCCTGCCTTGGCCTCCCAAAGTGCTGGGATTACACGTGTGAGCCACTGCACCCGGCCGTTTCTGACTTTTTCTAAAGTCTTCTTTCTCTGGAGATGACATTATATAATAGCACTGTTCAATAGAAGTTTCTTTGATGATGGAACTGTTCTATAATCTGCATTGTCCCAGCCACTAGCCATATGTGACTACTGTAACACTTGAAATGTGGCTAGAGCAACTGAAGAACTGAATTTTGCATTTTACTGAATTTTAATTAATTAAAATAGAAATGCAAATAACCATAAGTGGTTAGTAGCTACCATACTGGACAGCAAAGATCTATAATTCAGCATTTAAAATCGATTTTGTTTTGTTTTCAAAAATGGAGTCAGACTGTTACAACCCAAAAGAACTGTAGGTTAAATTAAGGTAAATCCCCAAATACTACATACACATTTGGGAAATCCAAACCAGATTTTTTCATGTGATAACCACACCCTCTTTTGACTTTAGCCTTGGAGGTAATGGAGTATGGCAGAAAAAAACCCTGTATCAGCAGCTGGAAGACTCACCTTCTTTTCCTAACTCTGCCATATATTGACCAAAAGAGTCAAAGTCCATTCAGATGGTTGAAGGGCCTTGGAATTTTGTTTTTGGTTTTCACATACAAGTTGGAGGGCAGATGCGTTAGCCTCTTGAAATACCCAGAAACCACTTGTTTCCTCATCTAAAAATCAGGTTTGACAGGATCATTTAATTATCCTGGAAATCAGATGAAGCACTGCATATGAAAGCACTTTGTAACATCGATAGCACTGGGAAATGTAAAGACCTTTTACTGAAATATAAAGGTGTATGGTCAACTGAATATATCTCAGATAGTTAGGATTTGACTGTATATATTGAATATAACCTGTAGTGGGCCCCTTGGTAAACAGCTTACAGTTTTGTTGCAAGTTTTAGCCAAGAGAAAATTTATTTGTTGACTAGTCATGCCCTTTATTGGCCACATGATGAGCAGCCAAGATATTAACACACAGTGCACCTTGCAGAATTCAAGAATGTCTCAGTGTCTTGTGAACTAGGAAGCTGAAATGCAGTGGTATGCAGAAGGCTGGCTCAGTAGGAGCCTTGGGAGTGTCCTCCAGATAGATGTTTGTGCAGGTTGTGTTTGATTCCAGTTGGCCATGAAAAGCTGGTTGCTCTAAAGAATGAGAATATACTTGGTTTTGCATTTACTAGAACTATCTGGGGAACAAATCTTGGGGTGGAAGAAAGAAGGGAGGGAGGGAAAGCTGTGCTTCAATACCTAGGGCTTCTTTCCTGGAATGGATCTGAGAATCTGGGATTGGGTGGCTAATATCTCATCTCTAGAAGGGAGAAAGAACTGGGTGGTGATGGCTTTGTATTTTCTATTGGAGTTCACTAGAGAATAGGTGAATGGAATGGGCTGCTATGATCCAGACATTAGGGAGGACAGGTTTGTGATACATTAGAAAACTTGAATGAGCCCTTCTATGATTCTCTCTTCCCTCTTTCTGCTTCCCGTTCTTAATCACCATCCGCAGGTTGTGGAATTAGCAAATCTATTATGTGAGCAATAGCAAACTTACAGGAGCCCTTGGCTCCATCTATCTCCCTGTTTGTGTCAGTTCCTTCTGGATGCTTTTAGTCTGTGGTCTTCATTCACTCTTTTTATGGGGAAGTAAATGGAGTGGGACAGATTATGAGAACAGCTGGGTCCTCCCAGTTGCTGGGGTGGTTATTTTAAGCTTTGTTTAATGTGTCCAGAGACCCAGATGGCATTTTTAACTAAGCTGCTTTATTAAATCTTGTGATAAAGCATAGTGATGTTTATTGAAAAGGCAGACACGCATCAGCAACATTATGCGTGAAACTTGCTCTAAGAATTTTCTATAAAACATCTGTTCTCTTTGAGCCTTTTGTGAACTCTGGAAGTTTGCTAGTTTCTATACAGACTTGAGGACAAGAAGTTGGAACCCACTTTTGGAGATGTCCAAGCATAGGTATTGGAATCATTAATCCTAACCCTCTCAGTTTTAAGGCCCCGGATACCCTTCTGTTAGACAACAGTAACATGAGCAAGCACTGTAATAACCTTTAAACAAGATTATTTGGAAATAATGGACAAGAAAAATTAGTATACATTGTTTGGGGATTTTAAAATTAAAGATAAAAAGCTAGGGCTTCAATGACCTGTGCCAGCCTATAGCCTTAAGAGTCAATTTGCAAACACTCAAGATTTGGCCAATATGCCTCTACTACTTCTACTTAACACAGTCAAAGGGAAATTTTTAGATTCTTTCATCTGCTTTGACTCTCTTAGTTACGAATAAGAGGATATCTAGAATATATATGTGACTTGTTAAAATGAAAATCCACCTTCTCTGAGTCTTCAAATATCTTTCATATCTTACATTTTTTAGTCACATCAACTTTTGAAGTCATGTCCGTAGTTGTATGAAAAGAAAAATT
Organism: Pan paniscus; assembly: GCF_029289425.2. NCBI lineage: Eukaryota > Metazoa > Chordata > Mammalia > Primates > Hominidae > Pan > Pan paniscus. Next base: position 1,102,724 of record NC_073255.2, on the reverse strand, counting down.
TCAGGAACATTCAACCTCAAAAGTTCTTTTTCTTAGTCTGAAGTCGTAGAAGCATTTGACTTTTACTTTCTCTTTTTAAGTTTGTACTAGTAGGTATTTTGTATAAATATAATATTTAATTATTGCCTTTGTATTCTTATTCTCTAGTAAACATCCTGGTTTTTAGCTATCAATATGTAGTTTTACGTTTAGGGATTTCTAATGGAAAGAGAAAGGAATCTGAAATCAGAGGATGAGAGTTTATTCTACTTGACCAAACACATACACAATACTGGAAGGAGAGTTTTACAACAAATATTTAATATCTATGACATGTAAAACGTTTTTTGAAATCAAGAAAATTCAAACAATTCAATACAAATATCATCAATAATAACACATGAACAGGTGGCCAAACTTATTAATAACCAGAGAAATATAAATTAAAACAATCCATCAACTTGTAAAAAAGATGAAATTACCCAGAGTTGGTGTAGGTGATGGAAAATTGTCATGTTTGTATACTGTTCATAGAAGTTAAATTGACATAACTTTTTGGTCAGGCAATTTGGAAGTATATATCTAAATTAATAGAGTAGTTTTCTAATAACCTGGGAATCTCTTAATCTAAGAATCTTTACTGTAGATTTTTCTAGAACAAATGTACAAACATCTGTGTACAAGGGTACTCACTGCAGCATTTTGCTAAGGAAAAACTCAGAAAAAATCTATATGTTCAACAGAGAACAGGTACATAATTTATGACACAACTGCACAATATACACCCCTAAAATAAAGGATATAAATTTATATGTAGTATGAAAAAGATGTGAATGATAGCTTGTTGGTGAAAAACAGCAATGATTGGAATATTGTGTGTAACGTAATCCTGCTTTTCTGTATATAATGTAGGCATAGAAAATAGGATTGAAAGGACATACTCTAGTCAACAGTGTATACAGCTTGGGTGGAGGGGGTGTATAATGGGGAAGGAGAGTCCCTTTTCCTATCTATTCCATATAAATCTCTGGATTTAAAAGATCATACATGCATATGCATTACCTTCAAAATTAAAATGATAAAGACAAAAGGAGAAGCTTTGGATTTGAATCATGATACTACTGTTTGCAACTTCTATGACCGTGGGGAAGTCGCCTAGCCTCCTGGGGTTTATTTCCTCATTTATAAAAACAGGGAAAGTAATAATACTTGTCTACATATCTTCTAGGGTTGTTGGGAGGATTGAATGTGATAATGGGTTACAGCATTATGAATTATTTATTCATATAACACAATTATTATAAAAATATTTTGCTCTGATTAAAATAAAAGAAGGACGAGATCGTGTGTGTTTTTCAGTCCCAGTAGCTTTACTAACCAGAAAGCGCCTGCTGATGTGGTGATCACAGTTGCTTTGGTGCAGCTTCCTGTTGACTTTTGGCAATTCTCCACGCTGCTAGCTAAGGCTGAGGTGGCGACTGTGGAAGTTGTGATCTCCTCCCCCTCCCAGCACACATTTGTGTGCATACTCACACTCATGCACACACAAACACACACATGCACACTCTATCACAGTACATGAGGTGGCAGCAGCTGCTCCGGCATAGACTTTCACACAACATAAAGGGCTTTTTTGGTGTGGTCTGTGCATTATTTCCTGTTAAGCATGAGCTGAGTCAGTGCCATGCTTTTCCATCTGAAACCTTTCTGAGGCTCAGGCTGTGTTAAGAGCAAACCCTCTCCCATCCATGCCCACCCCATGGCCCTCTACTGAAGCCAGATCATAATCTGCTCATTTCATGAGGATTTTCAAACCGAATGGACTGGGCCATGTGAGAGATCACTGAAAGGAACAGACCAAGCAGAGGCTAAGAGACTCCACGCTAATCTGCTGAGTCATCTGAAAATGCACAGCTGTGGCAGCTCACGGTGCTTTAAAGTACTTTGGCAGGATGTTTGTTCAGGGGACCTGTTCCTGCAGCCCTGCTGAATGTTTGGTTAGGAGGCATAATCATTTTTTGGACAGGATCTCCCAAATGTAAGGTGATAGATGCTAATGTGGAATATAATACAGAAGATACAGCTTGGATGTCATAAATAACAATAAATGGTTTAATCTTGCTGAGTTGTAAATCTATGATTGCCAGAGGTCTTTAGTTCACTGGAACATAGTATGGGGGCAGGGGCACTTAGCAAATAGGCAGTTATTATTTTCCAACCAGACAGAAACTGGTCTGATGAAATTTATCTAAAAAGGCATAGACATGTATTTTAATTAATTGTGACAATTACTCAGAGAAAACACATGGCCCTAAAGAGGCTGAGGGTTTTTTTGTTCTACCTATAAATGTATATGTATATTCACCTATATTCAACCTATGTATAAATAAGAGAATGAGTTTTTGTTTTGGGGATATATATTTATACGTATCTATACAGACAGATATACACATACTTAATTTCTGTGTACCTATTAAGGTGCGGAGCCAGATGGAAAGTATTTTTAAGCATTTAGATAGCTTATTCTATAGCATATGTGTGCATATACCCCCCCCATAAAGTTTTGTCTCTTTTCTGGATATATTTAACAGGAGGCTAGAACAGAGTCCAAAATGTCAGAAATGTTTGAAAATTCCATAGAAATGAAGGAGGTGTTTCCAAATGACCTATATTTCTATGGCAATAAATAGAACTTGTGCTGCGTTGGATGGGTCAGGAGTAAGGAATATAAACAGTGTAAGTATGGCTATTCCAGGCAGAAATCTACCTTGTAAGAACAGCTTTGTGCAGTGAGCTCGACAACATTGATCAGTTAGCAGTCTGGTTCAGTACAACATTGATCAGGTAGCAAGACGGTTCGGCAGTGCCAGTCGGAGACACAGATGGGGACAATCACAGAAGATGCAGGTCAGGACAAGGATGCAGACATGTACCTGTCACTACCATGGACTTCAGCAGCTTCTTAGTGAGCAGGTTTATGATCAAAGAAGAAAGACATCGTTGATATGTAAGCATGTTACAATTAATTTGCTGTTTAGTTACTAGCAAACTACATCCAGTTTTTAGTTTTTAGGTTTTTTTTTCCCTTTTCTATTTTGAAACAGGTTCTTGTTCTGTCATCCAGGTGGGAGTGCAGTCGTTATCCAAGCTCACTGCAGCCTTAAAATCCTGGGCTCCGTAGATCCTCCCACCTCAGCCTCCCAAGAAGCTGGGACTACAGGTGCACACGACCATGGCCAGTTAAATTTTTCTAATTTTTTTGTAGAGATGAGGCCTTGCTGTATTGCCCAGGCTGCTCTTGAGTTCCTGGCAGTGTAGATATTTCCATGTTTATACAGATGATGGTGTAGATATTTCCATGTTTATACAGATGAGTGTGTAGATTCTTCCATGTTTTTAAAGATGGCGGTGTAGATATTTCCATGTTTATAGGGATGGCAGTGTAGATATTTCCATGTTGATACAGATAGCGGTGTAGATATTTCCACGTTTTTAAAGATAGCGGTGTAGATATTTCCATTTTTATACAGGTAGCGGTGTAGATATTTCCATGTTTACACAGATGGCGGTGTAGATATTTCCATGTTTATTGAGATAGCGGTGTAGACATTTCCAAGTTTATACAGATAGTGGTGTAGATATTTCCATGTTTATAGAGATAGCGGTGTAGATATTTCCATATTTATACATATAGCGGTGTAGATATTTCCATGTTTATAGTGATAGCGGTGTAGGAATTTCCATATTTATAGAGATAGCGGTGTAGATATTTCCATGTTTATACAGATAGCGGTGTAGATATTTCCATGTTTATATCGATCCTGGTGTAGATATTTCCATGTTTATAGAGATAGCGGTGTAGATATTTCCATGTTTTTGCAGATGGCGGTGTTTATAATTCCATGTTTATACACATAGCGGTGTAGATATTTCCATGTTTATAGAGATGGCTGTGTAGATATTTCCATGTATATGCATATGGCTTTGTAGATACTTCCATGTTTATACAGATGGCAGTGTAGATTTTCCATGTTTATACAGATAGTGGTGTAGATATTTCCACGTTTATACAGATGACTGTTTATGTATTTCCATGTTTATACAGATGGCAGTGGAGACATTTCCATGTTTATAGACATTGCCATGTGGATATTTGCATGTTTATACAGATAGCGGTGTAGACTTTTTGATGTCTATAGAGATAGCGGTGTGGAAATTTCCATATTTATACAGATAGCGGTGTAGACATTTCCATGTTTATACAGATAGCGGTGTAGATATTTCCATGTTTATACAGATAGCGGTGTAGATATTTCCATGTTTACAGAGATGGCGCTGTAGATATTTCTGTATTTGCACAGACTGCAGTGTAGATATTTCTATCTTTAAAAAGATAGCGGAGTACATATTTCCATGTTTACACAGAGAGCTGTGTAGATATTTCCATGTTTATGCAGATAGCGGTGTAGATATTTCCATGTTTATAGTGATAGCGGTGTAGGAATTTCCATATTTATAGAGATAGCGGTGTAGATATTTCCATGTTTATACAGATAGCGGTGTAGATATTTCCATGTTTATATCGATCCTGGTGTAGATATTTCCATGTTTATAGAGATAGCGGTGTAGATATTTCCATGTTTTTGCAGATGGCGGTGTTTATATTTCCATGTTTATACACATAGCGGTGTAGATATTTCCATGTTTATAGAGATGGCTGTGTAGATATTTCCATGTATATGCAGATGGCTTTGTAGATACTTCCATGTTTATACAGATGGCAGTGTAGATTTTCCATGTTTATACAGATAGTGGTGTAGATATTTCCACGTTTATACAGATGACTGTTTATGTATTTCCATGTTTATACAGATGGCAGTGGAGACATTTCCATGTTTATAGACATTGCCATGTGGATATTTGCATGTTTATACAGATAGCGGTGTAGACTTTTTGATGTCTATAGAGATAGCGGTGTGGAAATTTCCATATTTATACAGATAGCGGTGTAGACATTTCCATGTTTATACAGATAGCGGTGTAGATATTTCCATGTTTATACAGATAGCGGTGTAGATATTTCCATGTTTACAGAGATGGCGCTGTAGATATTTCTGTATTTGCACAGACTGCAGTGTAGATATTTCCATCTTTAAAAAGATAGCGGAGTACATATTTCCATGTTTACACAGAGAGCTGTGTAGATATTTCCATGTTTATGCAGATAGCGGTGTAGATATTTCCATGTTTATACACATAGCGGTGGAGGTATTTCCATGTTTATAGACATAGCGGTGGAGATTTTTCCATGTTTATAGAAATAGCGGTGAAGATATTTGCATGTTTATACAGAGAGCGGTGTAGATATTTCCATGTTTATAGAGATGCCTGTGTAGATATTTACATGTTTATACAGATGGCAGTGTAGATATTTCCATGTTTATACAGATAGTGGTGTAGATATTTCCAGGTTTATTCAGATTACTGTGTGGGTACTTCCATGTTTATACAGATCGCGGTTTAGGTATTTCCATGTTTATAGAGATAGCCATGTAGATATTTCCATGTTTATACAGATAGCGGTGTAGACATTTCCATGTTTATAGAGATAGAGGTGTAGATATTTCCATATTTATACAGATAGCAGTGTCAATATTTCCATGTTTATACAGATTGCGGTGTAGATATTTCCATGTTTATAGAGATCGCGCTATAGAAATTTCCATGTTTATACAGATAGCGTTGTAGTTATTTCCATGTTTTCAGGGATAGCGGTGTATATATTACCATATTTGCACAGACTGCGGTGTAGATATTCCCATCTTTACACAGATAGCGGTGTACATAATTCCATGTTTACACAGATAGCTGTGTAGATATTTCCATGTTTACACAGATAGCATTGTATTTATTTCCAAGTTTATACAGATAGTGGTGTAGATATTTCCATGTTTATACAGATGACTGTGTAGGTATTTCCATGTTTATACAGATGACGGTGTAGATATTTCCATGTTTATAGAGATGGCCATGTAGATATTACCATGTTTATACAGATAGCGGTGTAGGCATTTCCATGTTTATAGAGATAGCGGTGTAGATATTTCCATATTTAGTCAGGTAGCGGTGTATATATTTCCATGTCTATAAAGATAGCGGTGTAGATATTTCCATGTTTATTCAGACAGCGGTGTAGATATTTCCATGTTTATACAGATAGCAGTGTAGACAATTCCATGTATGTAGAGATAGCGGTGTAGATATTTCCATATTTATAAAGATAGCGGTGTAGATATTTCCATGTTTATACAGATAGCGGTGTAGATATTTCCATGTTTACACAGATTACGGTGTAGTTATTTCCATGTTTATATACAAAGCGGTGTAGATATTTCCACGTTTATATAGATGACAGTGTAGATATTTCCATGTTTATACAGATGGAGGTGTAGATATTTCCATGTTTATACACATGACTGTGTAGGTATTTCCATGTTTTTACAGATGGCGGTGTTGATATTTCCATGTTTATACAGATAGCGGTGTAGACAATTCGATGTATATAGAGATAGCATTGTAGATATTTCCATATTTATAGAGATAGCGGTGTAAATATTTCCATGTTTATAAAGACAGCGATGTAGATATTTCCATGTTTATACAGATTGCGGTGTAGACAATTCCATGTATATAGAGATAGCTGTGTAGATATTTCCATGTTTATACAGATGGCAGTGTAGATATTTCCGTGTTTATGCAGATGGCTTTGTAGATAATTCCATGTTTACACTGATGACAGTGTAGGTTTTCTATGTTTATATTGATAGTGGTGTAGATATCTCCACGTTTATACAGATGACTGTGTAGGTATTTCCATGTTTATACAGATGGCAGTGAAGATATTTCCATGTTTATAGACATAGCCATGTGGATATTTCCATGTTTATACAGATAGCGGTGTAGACATTTCGACGTTTATAGAGACAGCGGTGTAGATATTTCCATATTTATACAGATAGCGGTGTAGATATTTCCATGTTTATACAGATAGCGTTGTAGATATTTCCATGTTTACAGGGATAGCGGTGTATATATTTCCATGTTTATACAGATAGCGGTTTAAATATTTCCATGTTTATGCAGATAACGGTGTAGATATTTCCATGTTTATACAGACAGCGGTGTTTATATTTCCATATTTATACTCATAGCGGTGGAGGTATTTCCATGTTTATACAGATAGCGATGTAGATATTTCCATGTTTATAGAGATGGCGGGGTAGATATTTCCATGTTTATAGAGATTGCAGTTTAGATATTTCCATTTTTATAGATATAGCATGTAGATATTTCCATGTTTACAGAGATAGCGGAGTAGATATTTCCGTGTTTAAACAGATGGCTGTGTAGGTATTTCCATGTGTATACAGATTGCAGTGCAGATATCTCCATGTTTATAGAGATGGTGTTGTAGATATTTCTATGTTTATACAGATGACTGCGTAGATATTTGCATGTTTATACAGATTTTGGTGTAGATATCTCCATGTTTATGGAGATAGCGGTGTAGTTATTTCCATGTTTATACATATAGCGGTGTAGATATTTTCATGTTTATACAGATAGCGGTGTTCATATTTCCATGTTTGTACAGATAGTGGTGGAGATACTTCCTTGTTTATACAGATCTTGGTGTAGATATTTCCATGTTTATACAGATAGCGGTGTAGATATTTCCATATTTATACTGGTAGCGGTGTAGATATTTCCATGTTTATACAGATCGTGGTGTAGATATTTCCATCTTTCCACAGATGGCAGAGTAGTTATTTCCATTTTTATACAGATGACTGTGTAGATATTTGCATGTTTATAAAGATAGCGGTGTAGATATTTCCATATTTATACAAATAGCGGTGTAGATATTTCCATGTTCATACAAATAACGGTGAGGATATTTCCATGTTTATGTGGAAAGCGTTGTTCATATTTCCATGTTTATAGGGATAGCGGTGTAGATATTTCTATGTTTCTACAGATAGCGGTGTAGGTATTTCCATGTTTATACAGATAGCGGTGAAGATATTTCCATGTTTATAGGGATAGCGGTGTAGATATTTCTATGTTTCTACAGATAGCGGTGTAGGTATTTCCATGTTTATACAGATAGCGGTGTAGATATTTCCATGTTTATTCAGCTCCCGGTGTAGGTATTTCCATCTTTATACAGATGGCAGTGTAGACATTTCGATGTTTATACAGATAGTGGTGTAGATATTTTCATGTTTATAGACATGGTGGTATATATATTTCCATGTTTATAGAGATTGAGGTGTAGATATTTCCATGTTTATAAAGATGGCGGTGTAGGTATTTCCATGTTTATAGAGATAGCGGTGTAGATACTTCCACGTTTCTACAGATGGCTTTGTAGATATTTCCATGTGTATTCATATGTCAGTAGAGATATTTCCATGTTGATAGATATTGTGGTGTAGATATTTCCATGTTTATACAGATGACTGTGTAGATGTTTGCATGTTTATACAGATGGCTGTGCAGATATTTCCATGTTTATAGAGATAACAGTGTAGATATTTCCATGTTTATAAAGATAGCGGTGTAGATATTTCCAAGTTTATAGAGATAGAGGTGTAGATAATTGCATATTTATACAGATAGCGCTGTAGATATTTCAATCTTTATACTGATGGCGGTGTAGATATTTCCATGTTTATACAGATGGTGTTGTAGATATTTCCTTGTTTTTACAGATAGCGGCGTAGATATTTCCATGTTGATACAGATAGCGGTGTTGATACTTCCATGTTTACAGAGATAGCGGTGTAGATATTTACATCTTTGCTCAGATGGCGCTGTAGATATTTCCATCTTTACACAGATAGCTGTGTAGATATTTGCATGTTTACACTGATATCTGTGTAGATATTTCCATGTTTCCACAGATACCGTTGTAGATATTTCCATGTTTATACAGATAGCGTTGTACATATTTCCATGTTTATACAGACAGCGGTGTAGATATTTCCATGTTTATCGTGATAGCGGTGGAGCTATTTGCATGATAATACACATAGCGATGTAGATATTTCCATGTTTATAGTGATGGCGGCGTAGATATTTCCATGTTTATCGAGATTGCAGTGTAGATATTTCCATGTTTATAGAGATAGCGTTGTACATATTTCCATGTTTATAGAGATAGCTGAGTAGATATTTCTGTGGCTACACAGATGGCTGTGTAGGTATTTCCATGGGTATACAGATGACAGTGTAGATATTTCCATGTTTATAGAGATGATGGTGTAGATATTTCCATGTTTATGCAGATGACTGCGTAGATATTTGCATGTTTATACAGATGGCAGTGTAGATATTTCCATGTTTATACAGATAACGGTGTAGATATTTCCATGTTTATACAGATAGCGGTGTTGATATTTCCATGTTTATACAGATAGTGTTGGAGATATTTCCTTGTTTATACAGATCGTTGTGTAGATATTTCCATGTTTATACAGATAGATGTGTAGATATTTCCATATTTATACTGATAGCAGTGTAGATATTTCCACGTTTATACAGATCGTGGTGTAGATATTTCCATCTTTCCACAGAGGACAGTGTAGATATTTCCACGTTTATACAGATGACTCTGTAGATATTTGCAAGTTTATACAGATGGCGTTGTACATATTTCCATGTTTATAGACATAACAGTGTAGATATTTCCATGTTTATAATGATAGCGGTGTAGATATTTCCATGTTTATAGAGATAGCGGTGTAAATATTTACATATTTATACAGACAGCGGTGTAGATATTTCCATGTTTATACAGGTGGCGGTGTGGTTATTTCCATGTTTATACAGATGGCAGTGTAGATATTTCCTTGTTTATACTGATAGCGTTGTAGATATTTCCATGTTTATACAGATAGCGGTGTAGATATTTCCATGTTTATACGGATAGAGGTGTATATATTTCAATGTTTATACAGATAGCGTTGGAAATATTTCCACGGTTATACAGATATCGAGGTAGATATTTCCACGTTTATACAGATAGCGTTGGAGATATTTCCACGTTTATAGAGATAGCAGTGTAGATATTTCCATGTTGATACAGATAGCGGTGCAGAAATTTCCATGTTTTCAGAGATAGCGTTGTAGATATTTCCAACTATGCACAGATTGCGCTGTAGATATTTCCATCTTTACACAGTTAGCTGTGTAGATATTTGCAGGTTTCCACAGATATCTCTGTAGATATTTCCATGTTTACACAGATAGCGTTGTAGATATTTCCATGTTTATACAGATAGCGTTGTACTTACTTCCGTGTTTATACAGATAGCGTTGCAGATATTTCCATGTTTATAGAGATATCAGTGTAGATATCTACACGTTTTACAGATAGCAGTGTAGATATTTCCAAGTTTACACAGACATCGTTGGAGATATTTCCATGTTTATACAGATAGCAGTGTAGATATTTCCATGTATATACAGATGGCTGTGTAGATATTTCCATGTTTGTACAGATGGCGTTTTTGATATTTGCATCTATACACAGATGGCGGTGTAGGATATTTGCATGTTTATAGAGATAACAGTGTAGATATTTCCATGTTTGTAAAGATAGCGGTGTAGATATTTCCATGTTTATAGAGATAGCGGTGTAGATATTTACATATTTATACAGATAGCGGTGTAGATATTTCCATGTTTATACAGGTGGCGGTGTGGATATTTCCATGTCTATACAGATGGCAGTGTAAATATTTCTTTGTTTATACAGATAGCGGTGTAGATATTTCCATGTTTATACAGATAGCGGTGTAGATATTTCCATGTTGATACGGATAGCGGTGTATATATTTCCATGTTTATACAGATAGCGTTGGAGATATTTCCACGGTTATACAGATATCGAGGTAGATATTTCCACGTTTATACAGATAGCGTTGTAGATATTTCCACGTTTATAGAGATAGTGGTGTAGATATTTCCATGTTGATACAGACAGAGGTGTAGATATTTCCATGTTTCCAGAGATAGCGTTGTAGATATTTCCATCTATGCACAGATTGCGCTGTAGATATTTCCATCTTTACACAGATAGCCATGTAGATATTTGCAAGTTTACACAGATATCTTTATAGATATTTCCATGTTTACACAGATAACGTTGTAGATATTTCCATGTTTATACAGATAGCGTTGTACATATTTCTATGTTTATACAGATAGAGTTGCAGATATTTCCACGTTTATAGAGATAGCGGTGTAGATATTTCCACGTTTTACAGATAGCAGTGTAGATATTTCCAAGTTTACACAGATAGCGGTGTAGGTATTTCCATGTTTATACAGATGGCGTTGCAGGTATTTCCATGTTTATTCAAATAGCCATGTAGATATTTCCATGTTCATACAGATAGCAGTGTGGATTTTTCCATGTTTATAGAGATCGTGGTGTAGATATTTAAATATTTATACAGAGAGCTGTGTAGTTATTTCCATGCTTACACAGACAGCGGTTTAGATATTTCCATGTTTACAGACAGAGCGGTGTAGATATTTCCATATTTGCACAGATTGCGCTGTAGATATTTCCATCTTTACAAAGATATCTATGTACATATTTCCATGTTTACACAGATAGCGGTGTATTTATTTCCAGGTTAACACAGATAGTGTTGTAGATATTTCCATGCATATACAGATAGCGGTGTAGATATTTCCATGTTTATGCAGATGGTTGTGTAGATATTTCTATGTTTATGCAGATGGGGGTGTAGATATTTCCATGTTTATAGAGATAGCAGTGTAGATATTTCCATGTTTATAGAGATAGCGTTGTACGTATTTCCATGTTTATAATGATAGCGGTGCCGATATTTATATGTTTATGCAGGTAGCGGTGTAGATATTTCCATGTTTATAAAGATGGCAGTGTAGATATTTACATGTTTATAGAGATGGCTGTGTAGATATTTCCATGTTTATACAGGTGGCGGTGTGGTTATTTCCATGTTTATACAGATGGCAGTGTACATATTTCCTTGTTTATACAGATAGCGTTGTAGATATTTCCATGTTTATACAGATAGCGGTGTAGATATTTCCATGTTTATACGGATAGCGGTGTATATATTTCAATGTTTATACAGATAGTGTTGGAAATATTTCCACGGTTATACAGATATCGAGGTAGATATTTCCCCGTTTATACAGATAGCGTTGGAGATATTTCCACGTTTATAGAGATAGCAGTGTAGATATTTCCATGTTGATACAGATAGCGGTGCAGAAATTTCCATGTTTTCAGAGATAGCGTTGTAGATATTTCCAACTATGCACAGATTGTGCTGTAGATATTTCCATCTTTACACAGATAGCTGTGTAGATATTTGCAGGTTTCCACAGATATCTCTGTAGATATTTCCATGTTTACACAGATAGCGTTGTAGATATTTCCATGTTTATACAGATAGCGTTGTACTTACTTCCGTGTTTATACAGATAGCGTTGCAGATATTTCCATGTTTATAGAGATATCAGTGTAGATATTTACACGTTTTACAGATAGCAGTGTAGATATTTCCAAGTTTACACAGACATCGTTGGAGATATTTCCATGTTTATACAGATAGCAGTGTAGATATTTCCATGTTTATACAGATGGCTGTGTAGATATTTCCATGTTTGTACAGATGGCGTTTTTGATATTTGCATCTATACACAGATGGCGGTGTAGGATATTTGCATGTTTATAGAGATAACAGTGTAGATATTTCCATGTTTGTAAAGATAGCGGTGTAGATATTTCCATGTTTATAGACATAGCGGTGTAGATATTTACATATTTATACAGATAGCGGTGTAGATATTTCCATGTTTATACAGGTGGCGGTGTGGATATTTCCATGTTTATACAGATGGCAGTGTAAATACTTCTTTGTTTATACAGATAGCGGTGTAGATATTTCCATGTTTATACAGATAGCGGTGTAGATATTTCCATGTTGATACGGATAGCGGTGTATATATTTCCATGTTTATACAGATAGCGTTGGAGATATTTCCACGGTTATACAGATATCGAGGTAGATATTTCCACGTTTATACAGATAGCGTTGTAGATATTTCCACGTTTATAGAGATAGTGGTGTAGATATTTCCATGTTGATACAGACAGAGGTGTAGATATTTCCATGTTTCCAGAGATAGCGTTGTAGATATTTCCATCTATGCACAGATTGCGCTGTAGATATTTCCATCTTTACACAGATAGCCATGTAGATATTTGCAAGTTTACACAGATATCTGTATAGATATTTCCATGTTTACACAGATAACGTTGTAGATATTTCCATGTTTATACAGATAGCGTTGTACATATTTCTATGTTTATACAGATAGAGTTGCAGATATTTCCACGTTTATAGAGATAGCGGTGTAGATATTTCCACGTTTTACAGATAGCAGTGTAGATATTTCCAAGTTTACACAGATAGCGGTGTAGGTATTTCCATGTTTATACAGATGGCGTTGCAGGTATTTCCATGTTTATTCAAATAGCCATGTAGATATTTCCATGTTTATACAGATAGTGTGTTTTTCCATGTTTATAGAGATCGTGGTGTAGATATTTAAATATTTATACAGAGAGCTGTGTAGTTATTTCCATGCTTATACAGACAGCGGTTTAGATATTTCCATGTTTACAGACAGAGCGGTGTAGATATTTCCATATTTGCACAGATTGCGCTGTAGATATTTCCATCTTTACAAAGATATCTATGTACATATTTCCATGTTTATATATATAGCGGCATAGATATTTCCATGTTCATAAAGATTGCAGTGTAGGTATTTCGATGTTTATACAGATAGCGTTGTAGACAGGTTGATGTTTATAGAGATAGCGGTGTAGATATTTCCATCTTTATACAGATTGCAGTGTATATATTTCCGTGTTTATACAGATAGCGGTGTAGGTATTTCCATGTTTATAAAGATTGCGGTGTAGGTATTTCCGTGTTTATAGAAATAGCCGTGTAGATATGTCCAAGTTTAAACAGATAATGTTGTAGATATTTCCCTGTTTATACAGATAGCGGTGGAGGTATTTCCATGTTTATATAGATAGCGGTGGATATACATTCATGTTTATACAGATGGCGGTGTAGATATTTCAAAGTTTATACAGATGGCGGTTGAGATATTTCCAAGTTTATAAAGATAGGAGTGTAGACATTTCCATGTTCATAGAGATAGCTGTGTAGATATTTCCATATTTATACAGATAGCAGTGTAGATATTTCCATGTTTACACAGATAGAGGTGTAGATATTTCCATGTTTATGCAGATGTCGGTGTAGATATTTCCATCTTTCTACAGATGGCAGTGTAGTTATTTCTATGTTTATAGAGATGGCAGTGTTGATAATTCCATGTTTATACAGAAGGCGGTGAAGGTATTTCCATGTTTATACAGATCGTGGTGTAGATATTTCCATGTTATTACAGACAGCAGTGTAGATATTTTCATGTTTATACAGGTAGAGGTGTAGATATTTCCAAGTTTATGCAGATCGCGGTGTAGATATTTCCATGTTTATGCAGACGGCAGTGTAGATATTTCCATGTTTATAGAGATGGCGGTGTAGATATTTCTGTGTTTATACAGATAGTGGTGTAGATAATTCCATGTTTATAGAGATGGTGGTGTAGGTATTTCCATGTTTATAAAGATAGTGGCATAGATATTTCCAAGTTTATTCAGATAGCGGTGTAGATATTTCCATGCTTATACAGATAGTGGTGTTGATATTTCCATGTTTATACACATAGTGGTGTAGACATTTCCATGTTTATTCTGCTCGCGGTGCATGTATTTCCATGTTTATACAGACGGCAGTGTATGTATTTCCATGTTTATGCAGATGGCGTTGTAGATATTTCCATGTTTATACAGACAGCAGTGTAGATATTTTCATGTTTATAGAGATAGCAGTGTAGATATTTCCATGTTTACAGAGATAGCGGTGTGGATATTTCCATCTTTATACAGATGGCGGTGGAGATCTTTCCATGTTTACACAGATGGCAATGGAGATATTTCCCTCTTTATACAGATGGCGGTGTAGATATTTCCAAGGTGATACAGATAGCGGTGTAGATATTTCCATGTTTATACAGATAGTGGAGTAGATGTTTGCATGTTTATACAGGTAGAGGTGTAGATATTTCCATGTTTATACCGATCGCGGTGTAGATATTTCCATGTTTATGCAGATAGCTGTGTAGATATTTCCATGTTTATAAAAGTAGAGGTGTAGATATTTCCATGTTTATGCAGATCTCGGTGAAGATATTTCCATCTTTCTACAGATGGCAGTGTAGATATTTCTATGTTTATAGAGATGGCGGTGTAGATAATTCCATATTTATACAGACGGCGGTGTAGTTATTTCCATGTTTATGCTGATGGCGGTGTAGATATTTTCATGTTTATAGAGATGGCAGTGTACATATTTCTAAGTTTATAGAGATATCGGTGTAGATAATTCCATGTTTATAGAGATGGCGGTGTAGGTATTTCCATGTTTATGGAGATAGTGGTGTAGATATTTCCATGGTTATAGAGATAGAGCTGTAGATATTTCCTTGTTTATACAGATAGTGGTGTTGTTATTTCCATGTTTATACAGAAAGCAATGTAGAAATTTCCATGTTTCCACAGATGGCAGTGTAGATTGTTCCATGTTTATGGAGATGGCGGTGTAGATATTTCCATGTTTATACAGATTGCAGTGTAGATATTTCCATGTTTATAGAGATTGCGGTGTAGATGTTTCCATGTGTATACAGATAGCGGTGGAGATATTTCCATGTTTAAACAGATCGTGATGTAGATATTTCCATGTTTATGGAAATAGCAGTGTAGATATTTCCATATTTATACAGATAGCGGTGTAGATATTTCCATGTTTATTCAGATGATGTTGTAGATATTTCCATGTTTATACAGACGGTGGTGTAGGTATTTCTATGTTTATACTGAGAGTGGTGTAGATATTTCCACGTTTATACAGATAGTGGTGTAGATATTTCCATGTTTATAGAGATAGCGGTGTAAATATTTCCATGTTTGCACAGATTGCGGTGCGAATATTTCTGTCTTTACACAAATAGCGGTGTAGATATTTCCATGTTTACACAGATAGCTGTGTAGACATTTCCAAGTTTACACAGATAGCGTTGTAGATATTTCCATGTTTATACTGATAGCGGTGTAGATATTTCCTTGAGTATACAGATAGCTGTGTAGATGTTACCATGTTTATACAGATGACTGTGTAGGTATTTCCATGTTTATACAGACTGCGGTGTAGATATTTCCATGTTTTTACAGATGACGGTGTAGATATTTCCATGTATATACCGATAGCGGTGTGGATATTTCCATGTTTTTACAGTCAGCGGTGTAGATATTTCCATGTTTACACAGATAGCTGTGTAGATATTTCCATGTTTACACAGATAGTGTTGTAGATATTTCCATGTTTATACAGACAGCGGTGTAGATATTTCCATGTTTATACAGATAGCGGTGTAGATGTTTCCATGTTTATACAGATCGCGGTGTAGATATTTCCATGTTTGTACAGATGGCGGTGTTGATATTTCCATCTATACACAGATGACCGTGTAGATATTTCCATGTTTATACAGATGGCGGTGTAGATATTTCGATGTTTATAGAGATAGCAGTGGAGATATTTCCATGTTTATACAGATAACGGTGTAGTTATTTCCATGTTTATATAGATAGCGGTGTAGATATTTCCATGTATATACACATGGCTGTGTAGATATTTCCATGTTTATACAGATGGCGGTGTAGATATTTCCATGTTTATACAGATAACTTTGGAAGTATTTCCATGTTTATACAGATGGCGGTGTAGATATTTCGAAGTTTATTGAGATAGCAGTGGAGATATTTCCATGTTTATACAGATAGCGGTGTAGATATTTCCATGTTTATACTGATCGCGGTGTAGATATTTCCATGTTTATAGAGATGGCGGTGTAGATATTTCCATGTTCATAGAGATAGCGGTGTTGATTTTCCATGTTTATAGAGATAGCTGTGTGGGTATTTCCATGTTTATACAGATAGGGCTGAAGATATTTCCATGTTTATAGAGATGGCGGTGTAGATATTTCCATGTTTATACAGATCACGGTGTAGATATTTCCATGTTTATACAGATCGCGGTGTAGATATATCCATGTTTATACAGATCATGGTGTAGATATTTCCATGTTTATACAGATCGCGGTGTTGATATTACCATGTTTATAGGGATAGCGGTGCAAATATTTCCACATTTATACAGATAGCGGTGTAGTTATTAGCATGTTTATACAGACAGCGGTGTAGATATTTCCATGTATAAACAGATGTCTGTGTATATATTTCCATGTTTAAACAGATGGCGGTGTAGATATTTCCTTGTTTATACAAATAGCGGTGTAGATATTTCCATGTATATACAGATGGCTGTTTAGATATTTCCATGTTTATACAGATGGCTGTGTAGATATTTCCATGTTTATACAGATGATTTTGTAGGTATTTCCATGTTTATACAGATGGCGGTGTAGGTGTTTCCATGTTTATAGAGATAGCTGTGTAGATATTTCCATGTTTATACAGATAGCGGTGTAGATATTTCCATGTTTATACAGATCGCGGTGTAGATATTTCCATGTTTATTGAGACAGCAGTGGAGATATTTCCATGTTTATACACATAGCGGTGTACATATTTCCATGTTTATAGAGACCGCGGTGTAGGTATTTCCATGTTTATACAGATAGCGGTGCAGATATTTCCATGTATATACAGATGCCTATGCAGATATTTCCATATTTATACAGAGGGATGTGTAGATATTTCCATGTTTATACAGATGGCAGTGTAGATATTTCCATGTTCCTACACATGACTGT
Organism: Pan paniscus; assembly: GCF_029289425.2. Lineage (NCBI taxonomy): Eukaryota > Metazoa > Chordata > Mammalia > Primates > Hominidae > Pan > Pan paniscus. Next base: position 1,084,691 of record NC_073255.2, on the reverse strand, counting down.
GTAGGTATTTCCATGTTTATACAGATGGCTTTGTAGCTATTTCCATGTTTATAGAGATAGCGGTGTAGGTATTTCCATGTTTATACAGATAGCGGTGTAGATATTTCCATGTTTATATAGACCGCGGTGTAGATATTTCCATGTTTATACAGATAGCGGTGCAGATTCTTCCATGTTTGCACAGATGGCGGTGTTATTTCCATCTATACACAGATGACCGTGTAGATATTTCCATGTTTATACAGTTGGTGGCACAGATATTTCTATGTATGTGTAGATGGCGGTGTAGATATGTCCATGTTTATACAGATAGCGGTGTAGTTATTTCCATGTTTATATAGATAGCGGTGTAGATAATTCCATGTATATACACATGGCTGTGTAGATATTTCCAAGTTTATACTGATGGCGGTGTAGATATTTCGATGTTTATAGAGATAGCAGTGGAGATATTTCCATGTTTATGCAGATAGCGGTGTAGATATTTCCATGTTTATACTGATAGCGGTGTAGATACTTCCATGTTTATAGAGATGCCAGTGTAGATATTTCCATGTTCATAGAGATAGCGGTGTTGATTTTTCCATGTTTATAGAGATAGCTGTGTGGATATTTCCATGTTTATACAGATAGGGGAGTAGATATTTCCATGTTTATAGAGATGGCGGTGTAGATATTTCCATGTTTATACAGATCACGGTGTAGATATTTTCATGTTTACACAGATCGCGGTGTAGATATTTCCATGTTTATACAGATCATGGTGTAGATATTTCCATGTTTATACAGATCGCGGTGTTGATATTGCCATGTTTATAGGGACAGCGGTGCAAATATTTCCACATTTATACAGATAGCGGTGTAGTTATTAGTATGTTTATACAGATATCGGTGTAGATATTTCCATGTTGAAACAGGTGTCTGTGTATATATATCCATGTTTAAACTGATGGCGGTGTAGATATTTCCTTGTTTATACAAAGAGCGGTGTATATATTCCCATGTTTATACAGATAGCGGTGTTGATATTTCCATGTATATACAGATGTCTGTGTAGATATTTCCATGTTTATACAGATGGCTGTGTAGATATTTCCATGTTTATACAGATGACTTTGTAGGTATTTCCATGTTTATACAGATGGAGGTGTAAATATTTCCATGTATATAGAGATAGCTGTGTAGATATTTCCATGTTTACACAGATAGCATTCTAGATATTTCCATGTTTATACAGATCGCGGTGTAGATATTTCCATGTTTATACGGATCGCGATGTAGATATTTCCATGTTTATACAGATTGCGGTGTAGATATTTTCATGTTTATACAGATGGCTGTGTAGATATTTCCATGTTTATAGAGATGGCGGTGTAGATATTTCCATGTTTATAGAGATAGCGGTGTAGATATATCCATGTTCATAGAGATATCAGTGAGGATATTTCCATGTTTATACAGATAGCAGTGTAGATATTTCCACTGTTATAGAGATAGCGGTTTAGATATTTCATATTTATACAGATAGCGGTGTAGATATTTCCATGTTTATACAGATTGCGGTGTAGATATTTCCATGTTTATACAGATTGCGGTGTAGATATTTCCATGTTTATAAATATAGCGGTGTAGATATTTCCACGTTTATACAGATGGCGGTGTAGATTATTCCATCTTTCTACAAATGGCAGTGTGGATATTTCCATGTTTACAGAGATGGCGGTGTAGATATTTCCATGTTTATATAGATGGCAGTGTAGATATTTTCTTGTTAATGTAGATGGCGTTGTAGATACCTCCATGTTTAAATAGATGGCGGTGTGTATGTTTCTATGTTGATGTAGATAGTGGTGTAGGTATTTCCATATTTATAGAGATAGCGGTGTAGTTATTTCCAAGTTTATAGAGATAGCGGTGTAGATATTTCCATGTTTCTACAGATGACTGTGTAGATATTTCCATGTATGTACAGATGGCCGTGTAGATATTTCCATGTTTATAGAGATAGCGGTGTAGATAATTTCATGTTTATACAGATTGCGGTGGAGATATGTCCATGTTTATACAGATAACAATGGAGATATTTCCACGTTAATACACATAGCGGTGTAGATATTTCCATGTTTATCCAGATAGCGGTGTAGATATTTCCATGTTTATACAGATGGCTGTGCCGATATTTCCATGTTTATACAGAGTTCTCTGTAGATATTTCCATCTTTATATAGATGACAGTGTAGATATTTCCAGGTTTATACAGATGACTGTGTAGATATTTCCAAGTTAATACAGATGGCGGTGTAGATATTTCCATGTTTATAGAGACAGCGGTGTAGATATTTCCATGTTTATAGAGATAGCGGTTTAAATATTTCCATCTTTATACAGATAGTGGTGTAGATATTTCCATGTTTATACAGATGGCGGTGTAGATACAGCCATGTTTCTGAATATGGCAGTGTAGATATTTTCATGTTTACATAGATGGCAGGGTAAATATTTCCATGTTTACAGAGATTGTGGTGTAGATATTTCCATGTTTATAGTGCAAGTGGTGTAGGTATTTCCATGTTTATCGAGATAGCGGTGTAGACATTTCCATATTTATACAGGTAGCGGTGTTGGTATTTCCATGTTTATACAGATGGCGGAGTAGATATTTCCATGTTTCTAAAGATGGCGGTGTAGATATTTCCTTGTTTATACAGCTAGCGGTGTAGATATTTCCATGTTTATACAGATAGCGGTATAGATATTTCCATGTTTATACAGATCGCGGTGTATATATTTCCATGTTTATACAGATAGCGGGGGAGATATTTCCCTGTTTATACAGATATCGATGTAGATATTTCCATGTATATACAGATAGCGTTGTAGATATTTAGATGTTTATAGAGATAGCAGTGTAGATATTTCCATGTTTATACAGATGGCTCTGTAGATATTTCCATGTGTATACAGATGGCAGTGTAGATATTTCCATGTTTATACATATAGTGGTGTAGATATTTCCATGTTTACAGATATAGCGGTAAAGTTATTTCCATCTTTGCACAGATTGCGGTGTAGACATTGCAAACTTTACACAGATTGCGGTGTAGATATTTCCAAGTTTACACAGATACCTGTTTCGATATTTCCATGTTTACAGAGATATCATCGTAGATATTTCAATGTTTATACAGATAGCGGTGTAGTTATTTACATGTTGATACAGATAGCGGTGTAGATATTCTCAGGGTTATACAGACAGTGTTGTAGATATTTCCACGTTTTACAGATAGCTGTGTAGATATTTCCCTGTTTACACAGATAGCGTTGTAAATATTTCCATGTTTACACAGATAGCGTTGTAGATATTTCCATGCTTACACAGATTGCGGTGTAGATATTTCCAAGTTTACACAGATAGCTGTGTAGATAATTCCATGTTTACACAGATAGCGTTGTAGATATTTCATTGTATATAGAGGTAGCGTTGTAGGTATTTCCATGTTTTTAAAGATACCGGTGTAGGTATTTCCGTGTTTATAAAGATAGCGGTGGAGATATTTCCATGCTTATAGAGACAGCAGTGTAAAAATTTCCATGTTTATACAGATAGCGGTGTAGTTATTTCCATGTATATACAGATAGCGGTGTAGATATTTCCATGTTTATAGAGACTGCGGTGTAGATATTTCCATCTTGGCGCAGATTGCTGTGTCGATATTTCCATGTTTATACAGATTGCGGTGTAGTTATTTCCATTTTGATACAGATAGCGGTGTAGATATTTCCATGTTTATGCAGGTAGCGGTGTAGAAATTCCCATGTTTATAGAGATCGCTTTGTAGATATTTCCATCTTTCTACAGATGTCAGTGTAGATATTTCCAAGTTTATACAGATGTCAGTGTATATATTTCCATGTTTATGCAGATGGCGGTGTAGTTATTAGTATGTTTATACAGATATCGGTGTAGATATTTCCATGTATAAACAGGTGTCTGTGTCTATATATCCATGTTTAAACTGATGGCGGTGTAGATATTTCCTTGTTTATACAAAGAGCGGTGTATATATTTCCATGTTTATACAGATAGTGGTGTAGATATTTCCATGTATATACAGATGGCTGTGTAGATATTTCCATATTTATACAGATGACTTTGTAGGTATTTCCATGTTTATACAGATGGTGGTGTAGATATTTCCATGTATATAGAGATATCTGTGTAGATATTTCCATGTTTACACAGATAGCGTTCTAGATATTTCCATGTTTATACACATTGCGGTGTAGATATTTCCATGTTTATACAGATGGCGGTGTAGATATTTCCATGTTTATAGAGATGGCGGTGTAGATATTTCCATGTTTATAGAGATAGCGGTGTAGATATATCCATGTTCATAGAGATATCAGTGAGGATATTTCCATGTTTATACAGATAGCAGCATAGATATTTCCACTGTTATAGAGATAGCGGTTTAGATATTTCATATTTATACAGATAGCGGTGTAGATATTTCCATGTTTATACAGATTGCGGTGTAGATATTTCCATGTTTATACAGATAGCGGTGTGGATATTTCCACGTTTATACAGATGGCGGTGTAGATTATTCCATCTTTCTACAAATGGCAGTGTAGATATTTCCATGTTTATAGAGATGGCGGTGTAGATATTTCCATGTTTATATAAATGGCAGTGAAGATATTTTCTTGTTAATGTAGATGGCGTTGTAGATACCTCCATGTTTAAAGAGATGGCGGTGTGTAAGTTTCCATGTTGATGGAGATAGCGGTGTAGGTATTTCCATATTTATAGAGATAGCGGTGTAGTTATTTCCAAGTTTATAGAGATAGCGGTGTAGATATTTCCATGTTTCTACAGATGAGTGTGTAGATATTTCCATGTTTGTACAGATGGCGGTGAATATATTTCCATGTTTATACAGATAGCGGTGTAAAAATTTCCATGTTTATACAGATAGCGGTGTAGTTATTTCCATGTATATACAGATAGCGGTGTAGATATTTCCATGTTTATAGAGACTGCGGTGTAGATATTTCCATCTTGGCGCAGATTGCTGTGTCGATATTTCCATGTTTATACAGATTGCGGTGTAGTTATTTCCATGTTGATACAGATAGCGGTGTACATATTTCCATGTTTATGCAGGTAGCGGTGTAGAAATTCCCATGTTTATACAGATCGCTTTGTAGATATTTCCATCTTTCTACAGATGTCAGTGTAGACATTTCCAAGTTTATACAGATGTCTGTGTATATATTTCCATGTTTATGCAGATGGCGGTGTAGATATCTCCATGTTTATAGAGATGGCGGTGTAGTTATTACTATGTTTATAGAGATAGCGGTGTAAATATTTCCATGTTTATAGATATGGTGGTGTAAGCATTTTCATGTTTATAGAGATAGCGGTGTAGATATTTCCATGTTTATACAGATAGCGGTGTTGCTACTTCCATGTTTATACAGATAGCGGTGTAGATATTTCCATGTTTATACTGATCGCGGTGTAGATATTTCCATCTTTATACAGATGGGAGTGGAGATATTTCCATGTTTATACAGATAGCGGTGTAGACATTTCCATGTTTATACAGATAGAAGTGAATATATTTCCATGTTTATATAGATAGTGGTGTAGATATTTCCATGTTTACGCAGATAGCTGTGTAGATATTTCCATGTTTATGCAGATAGCTTTGTAGATATTTCCATGTTTACACAGATAGCTGTGTAGATATTTCCATGTTTATACAGATGACTGTGTAGGTATTTTCATGTTTATACAGATTGCCGTGTAGATATGTCCATGTGTATACAGAAAGCGGTGTTGATATTTTCATGTTGATACAGATATCAGTGGAGATATTTCCATGTTTATAGAGACTGCGGTATAGATATTTCCATGTTTATACAGATAGCGGTGTAGATAATTCCATGTTTACGGAGATAGCTGTGTAGATATTTCCATGTTTATACAGCTCACGGTGTAGATGTTTCCATGTTTATACAGATCATGGTGTAGATATTTCCATGTTTATACACATCGCGGTGTTGATATTACCATGTTTATAGGGATAGCGGTGCAAATATTTCCAAATTTATACAGATAGCGGTGTAGTTATTAGCATGTTTATACAGATAGCGGTGTAGATGTTTCCATGTATAAACAGATGTCTGTGTATATATTTCCATGTTTAAACAGATGGCGATGTAGATATTTCCTTGTTTATACAAATAGCGGTGTAGTTATTTCCATGTTTATACAGATAGCGGTGTAGATATTTCCATGTATATAAAGATGGCTGTGAAGATATTTCCATGTTTATGCTGATGGCTGTGTAGATATTTCCATGTTGATACAGATGACTTTGTAGGTATTTCCCTGTTTATACAGTTGGCGGTGTAGATATTGCCATGTTTATAGAGATAACTGTGTAGGTATTTCCATGCTTATACAGATAGCGGTGTAGATATTTCCATGTTTATAGAGATAGTGGTGTAGTTATTTCCATCTTTACACAGATTGCCGTGTAGATATTTCCATGTTTATACAGATAGCAGTGAAGATATTTCCATTTTTATAGAGATAGCGGTGCAGATATTTCCATGCTTATACAGATAGTGGTGTAAATATTTCCATGTTTATACAGATCGTGGTGTAGATATTTCCATGTTTATACAGATACCGGTGTAGATATTTACATGTTTATAGAGACCACAGTGAAGGTATTTCCATGTTTATAGAGATAGCGGTGTAGATATTCCCATGTTTGTACAGATGGCGGTGTTGTCGTTTCCATCTATACACAGATTGCCGTGTAGGTATTTCCATGTGTATACAGATGGCATTGTAGATATTTCCATGTTTATATAGATGGTGGTGTAGATATTTCCATGTTTATACAGATGACTGTATAGGTATTTCCATGTTTTAACAGATGGCATTGTAAATATTTCCGTGATTATAGAGATAGCAATGTAGATATTTCCATGTTTATACAGATGGCGGTGTAGATATTTCCATGTTTATAGAGATAGTGGTGTAGATATTTCCACATTTATACAGATAACTGGGTAGATATTTCCATGTTCATACAGATAGGGGTGAAAATATTTCCATGTTTATACAGATCATTGTGTACATATTTCCATGTTTATAGAGATAGCGGTGTTGATATTTCCATGTTTATACAGATTGCGGTGTAGATATTTCCATGTTTATACAGACCGCGGTGTAGATATTTCCATGTTTATACAGATAGCGGTGCAGATATTTCCATGTTTGTACATATGGCGGTGTTGATATTTCCATCTATACACAGACGACCGTGTAGATATTTCCATGTTTATACAGATGGCGGTGTAGATATTTCCATGTTTTTACAGATAACTTTGTAATTATTTCCATGTTTATACAGATGGCGGTGTGGATATTTCGATGTTTATAGAGATAGCATTGGAGATATTTCCATGTTTATACAGATAGCGGTGTAGATATTTCCATGTTTATACTGATCGCGGTGTAGATATTTCCAAGTTTATACTGACGGCGGTGTAGATATTTCCAAGTTTATACAGACAGCGGTGTAGATATTTCCATATTTATACAGATGTCTGTATAGATATTTCCATGTGTATACAGATGGTATTGTAGGTATTTCCATGTTTATACAGATGGTGGTGTTGATATTTCCATGTTTATTCAGATAACTGTGTAGATATTTCCATGTTTTTACAGATGGCAGTGTAGATATTTCAATGTTTATAGAGATGGCGCTGTAGATATTTCCATGTTTATACAGATCGCGGTGTCGATATTTCCATGTTTATACAGATAGCGGTGTAGATATTTCCATGTTTACAGAGATTGCGGTGTACATATTTCCGTCTTTCTGCAGATGGCATTGTAGATATTTCCATGTTTATACAGATGGCGGTGTAGATATTTCCATGTTTATATAGATGGTGGTGTAGATATTACCATGTTTATACAGATAGCGGTGTAGATATTTCCATGTTTATACAGATTGTGGTGAAGATATTTCCATGTTTATGCAGATCGCGGTGTAGATATTTCCATGTTTACACAGATCGCTGTGTGGATATTTCCATGTTTATACAGATAGCGGTGTAGATATTCCCATGTTTATACTGATAGCGGTGTAGATATTTCCATGTTTATAGAGATAGCGGTGTAGTTATTTCCATGTTTATAGACATAGCGGTGAAGATATTTCCATATTTATATAGATGGCGTTGTAGATATTTCCATGTTTATACCGATAGAGGTGTTGGTATTTGCACGTTTATACAGATAGCGATGTAGATATTTCCATGTTTATACAGCTCGCGGTGCAGATATTTATATCTTTATACAGATGGCATTGTAGACATTTCCTTATTCACACAGATGGCGGTGTAGATGTCTCCATGTTTATACAGATGGCGGAGTAGTTAGTTCCATGTTTATGGAGATGGCAGTGTAGATATTTTGATGTTTTTAGAGATGGCGGTGTAGATATTTCCATGTTTATAGAGATAGCAGTGTAGATATTTACATGTTTATACAGATGGCTGCGTAGATATTTCCATGTGTATACAGATGGCATTGTAGATATTTCCATGTTTATACAGATGACTGTATAGGTCTTTCCATGTTTTTACAGATGGCAGTGCAGATATTTCCATGTTTATAGAGATAGCGGTGTAGATATTTCCATGTTTGTACAGATGGCGGTGTTGATATTTCCATCTATACACAGATGGCCGTGTGGATATTTCCATGTTTGTACAGATGGCGGCGTAGATATTTCCATGGACATGCAGATGGCGGTGTAGATATTTCCATGTTTATACAGATAGCGGTGTAGATATTTCCATGTTTACACAGATGGTTGTGTAGATATTTCCGTTTTTATACACATGGCGGAGTAGATACTTGCATCTTTATGGAGATGGCAGTGTAGATATTTCCATGTTTATACACATAGCGGTGTAGATATTTCCATGTTTATACAGATAGCGGTCGAGTTATTTCCATGTTTATAAAGATAGCAGTGGAGATATTTCCATCTTTATACGGATGGCGGTGGAGAAATTCCCATTTTGATAGAGATGGCGGTGTAGATATTTCCATGTTTATACAGATAGCGGTGTAGGTATTTCCATGTTTACAGAGACATCGGTGTAGATATTTCCATCCTTTCACAGATTGCGGTGTAGATATTCCCATCTTTACACAGATAGCGGTGTAGATATTTCGATGTTTACAGAGATAGCCCTGTAGATATTTCCATATTTACATAGATAGCGTTGTAGATATTTCCATGTTTATACAGATAGTGATGTAGATATTTCCAAGTTGATACAGATAGCGTTGTAGATATTTCCAGGTTTATAGAGATAGCGGTGGAGATATTTCCACGTGTATAGAGATAGCGATGTAGATATTCCCACATTTATACAGATAGCGTTGTAGATATTTCGAAGTTTATACAGATAGCGGTGTAGATATTTCCCCGTTTATACAGATAGCATTGTAGATATTTCCACGTTTTACATATAGCGGTGTAGATATTTCCATGTTTACACAGATAGCGGTGTAGATATTTCCATGTTTACACAGATAGCGTTGCAGATATTTCCATGTTTACCGATAGCTGTGTAGATATTTCCATGTTTATACAGATGGCGGTGTAGATATTTCCATGTTTATGCAAATGGTGGTGTAGATATTTCCATGGATATGGAGATGGTGGTGTAGATAATTCCAAGTTTATAGAATGGCTTTGTAGATATTTCCATGTGTACAGAAATAGCAGTGTAGATATTTCCATGTTTATAGAGATAGCCGTTTAGGTATTTCCATGTTTATTCAGATAGCGGTGTAGATATATCCACGTTTATAGAGATGGCGGTGTAGATATTTCCATGTTTATACAGATGGCAGTGAAGTTATTTCCATGTTTATACAGATGTTGATGTAGGTATTTCCATGTTTATACAGATGACTGTGTAGATATTTCCTTGTTTATACAGATGGCGGTGTAGGTATTTCCATGTTTATAGAGATAGTGGTGTAGATATTTCCATGTTTATAGAGATAGCGGTGTAGCTATTTCCATGTTTATACAGACAGCGGTGTTAGTATTTCCATGTTTACAGTGATAGCGGTGTTGATATTTCCATGTTTATAAAGTTCGCGGAATAGATATTTCCATCTTTATACTGATGGCAATGTAGATATTTCCATGTTTATACAGATAGTGGTGTAGATATTTCCATGTTTATAGAGACAGCGGTGTAGATCTTATCATGTTTATACAGATAGCTGTGTAGATATTTCCATGTTTATACAGATAGCGGTGTAGATATTTCCATGTTTATACAAATAGCGGTGGAGATATTTCCATGTTTATTGAGATAGCAGTGAAAATATTTTTATGTTCCTACAGATGGGGGTGTTGATATCTCCATGTTTATAGAGATAGCAACGTAGATATTTCCATGTATATAGAGATAGCGCTGTAGATATTTCCATGTTTGTAGAGATAGCGGTGTAGCTATTTCCTCGTTTATACAGATAGCGGTGTAGATATTGCCATGTTTATACAGATAGCGTTGTATATATTTCCATGTTTATACAGAGAGCGGTGTTGATATTTCCAGGTTTATACATATAACGCTGTAGATATTCTCATGGTTATAGAGATAGCGGTGTAGATATTTCCATCTTCACACAGAAAGTGGCGTACATATTTCCATGTTTGCACAGATAGCTGTGTAGATATTTCGATGTTTACACAGATAGTGTTATAGATGTTTCCATGTTTATTCAGTTAGCGGTGGAGATATTTCCATGTTTATACAAATAGCGTTGTAGATATTTTCATGTTTATTCCGATCATGGTGTAGATATTTCCATGTTTACAGAGAAGTCGGTGTAGATGTTTCTATGTTTATAGAAAAAGCTGTGTAGCTATTTCCATTTTTACAGAGATGGCTGTGTAGATATTTCCATGTTTATAGAGATAGCGGTGTAAGTATTTCCATGTTTATAGGGATAGCAGTGTAGATATTTCCATGTTAATACAGATAGCTGTGTAGATATTTCCATGTTTATACAGATAGCGGTGTAGATATTTCCAAATTTATAAAGATATGGGTGTAGATATTTCCATGATTATAGAGTTAGCTGTGGAGATATTTCCATGTTTATAGAGATGACGGTGTAAGTATTTCCATGTTTATAGAGATGGCGGTGTAAGCATTTCCTTGTTTTTAGAGATAGCGGTGTAGATATATCCATGTTTATACAGATAGCGGTGTAGATATTTCCATGTTTATAGAGACAGCGGTGTTGGTATTTCCATTTTTATATTGATAGCGGTGTAGATATTTCCATGTTTATATAGCTCATGGTGTAGATATTGTCTTCTTTATACAGATGGCGGTGTAAATATTTAACTTTTTATACAGATAGCGGTGTAGATACTTCCATGTTTATAGAGATAGCCATGTAGATATTTCCATGTTTATACAGATAGCGGTGTAGACATTTCCATGTTCATAGAGATAACGGTGTTGATATTTCCATATTTATACAGATAGCGGTGTAGTTGTTTCCATGTTCATACAGATAGCCCTGTAGATATTTCCATGTTTATAAAGATAGCGTTGTAGATATTTCCATGTTTATAAAGGTCGTGGTGTAGAAATTTCCATGTATATACAGATAGCGGTGTAGATATTTCCATGTTTATACAGGTAGCGGTGTAGAAATTTCCAAGTTTATACAGATCGCCATGTAGATATTTCCATCATTCTACAGATGGCAGTGTAGATATTTCCATGTTTATACAGATGGCGTTGTAGTTATATCCATGTTTACACAGATGGCGGTGTAGATATTTCCAGGTTTATACAGAAAGCGGTGTAGATATTTCCATGTTTATACAGATAGCGGTGTAGATATTTCCATGTTTATTCAGATAGCAGTCGAGTTATTTCCATGTTTATAAAGATAGCGGTGGAGATATTTCTATCTTTATACAGATGGCGGTGGAGATATTTCCAAGTTTATACAGCTACCGTTGTAGATATTTCCGTGTTTATACAGATAGCGGTGTAGATATTTCCGTGTTTATACTGAAAATGGTGCAGGTATTTCCATGTTTATAGAGATAGCGGTGTAGTTATTTCCATGTTTCTACAGATGGCTGTGTAGATATTTCCATGTGTATAAAGATGGCAGTGTAGAGACTTCCATGTTTTTACAGATGGCGGTGAAGATATTTCCATGTTTATACAGATACCTGTGTGGCCATTTCCATGTTTATACAGATAGCGATGTAGATATTTCCATGTTTATAGAGATGGCTATGTAGATATTTCCATGTTTACACAGATAGCGCTGTAGGTATTTCCATGTTTATACAGATGGCGGTGTAGATATTTCCATGTTTATACAGATGGCAGTGTAGATATTACCTTGTTTATACATATAGCAGTGTAGATATTTCCATGTTTATACATATAGCGGTGTAGATATTTCCATGTTTACAGAGATAGCAGTGCAGATATTTCCATCTTTGCACAGATTGCGGTGTAGATATTGCCATCTTTACAGAGATAACGGTGTAGATATTTCCAAATTTACACAGATAGCTGTGTAGATATTTCCATGTTTACAGAGATAGCATTGAAGATATTTGCATGTTTATACAGATAGCTGTGTATATATTTCCATGTTTTTACAGATAGCAGTGTGGATATTACCATGTTTATACAGATAGCACTGTAGATATTTCCATGTTTATACAGACAGCTGTGTAGATATTTCAATGTTTATTAGAGATAGCGGCGTAGATATTTCCATATTTATACAGACGGCGGTGTAGATATTTCCATGTTTATAGACAAAGCAGTGGAGATATTTCCATGTTTATACAGACAGCTGTGTATATATTTCCATGTTTATTAGAGATAGCGGTGTAGATATTTCCATGTTTATACAGACAGCGGTGGAGATATTTCCAAGTTTATGCAGGTGGCGGTGTAGATATTTCCATGTTTATAAAGATTGCGGTGTAGATATTTCCATTTTGATAGAGATGGCGGTGTAGATATTTCCAGGTTTATACAGATAGTGGTGTAGGTATTTCCATGTTTACAGAGGTTGTGGTGTAGTTGCTTCCATTTTTGCACAGATTGCGGTTTAGATATTGCCATCTTTACACAGACAGCGGTGTAAATATTTCCAACTTTACAGAGATAGCTGTGCAGATATTTCCATGTTTACAGAGATTGCATTGTAGATATTTCCATGTTTCTACATATAGCGGTGTAGATATTTCCATGTTTATACAGATGGCGATGTAGATATTTCCATGTTTACAGAGATAGCGGTGTAGATATTTCCATCTTTGTACAGATTGCTGTGTAGATATTTCCATCTTTACACAGATAGCTGTGTAGGTATTTCCAAGTTTACACAGTTAGCTGTGTAGATATTTCCATGTTTACACAGATAGCGTTGAAGTTATTTCCATGTTTATACAGATAGCGGTGTAGATATTTCCATGTTTATACAGATAGCGGTGTAGATATTTCCATGTTTATACAGATAGCGATGTAGATATTTCCAAGTTTATACAGATCATGATGTTGATATTTCCATGTTCATACAGATAGCGGTTGAGTTATTTCCATGTTTATAAAGGTAACGGTGCAGATATTTCCATCTGTATACAGATGGCCGTGGTGATATTTCCAAGGTTATACAGATAACGGTGTACATATTCCCGTGTTTATACAGATAGCGGTGTAGATATTTCCGTGTTTATACTGAAATCGGTGTAGGTATTTCCATGTTTATGGAGATAGCGGTGTAGTTATTTCCATGTTTCTACAAATGGCTGTGTAGATATTTCCATGTGTATAAAGATGGCAGTGTAGATACTTCCATGTTTTTACAGATGGCGGTGTAGATATTTCCATGTTTATACAGATAGCCGTGTGGCCATTTCCGTGTGTATACAGAAGGCAGTGTAGATATTTCCATGTTTATAAAGATGCTGGTGTATTTATTTGCATGTTTATACAGATGACTGTGTAGATACTTGCATGTTTATACAGATGGCGCTGTTGATATTTCCATGTTTACAGACATAGCAGTGTAGATATTTCCATGTTTATACAGACAGCTGTGTAGATATTTCCATGTTTATCAGAGATAGCGGCGTAGATATTTCCATATTTATACAGATGGCGGTGTAGATATTTCCATGTTCATACACATAGCAGTGGAGATATTTCCATGTTTATACAGACAGCTGTGTAGATATTTCCATGTTTATTAGAGATAGCGGCATAGATATTTCCATATTTATACATATAGAGGTGTAGATATTTCCATGTTTATACAGATGGCGGTGTAGATATTTCTATGTCTATACAGATGGCGGTGTAGATATTTCCAGGTTTATACAGATAGCGGTGCAGGTATTTCCATGTTTACAGAGATAGCGCTGTAGATGCTTCCATCTTTGCACAGATTGCGGTGTAGATATTGCCATCTATACACAGACAGCGGTGTAGATATTTCCAACTTTACTCAGATAGCGGTGCAGATATTTCCATGTTTATACAGATAGCGGTGTAGATATTTCCATGTTTATACAGATAGCAGTGTAGATATTTCCATGTTTATACAGATAGCGGTGTAGATATTTCCATGTTTATACAGATAGCGGTGAAGTTATTTCCATGTTAATAAAGATAGCGGTGAAGATATTTCCATGTTTATACAGATGGCGGTGGAGATATTTCGAAGTTTATACAGATACCGGTGTAGATATTTCCGTGTTTATACAGACAGAGGTGTAGATATTTCCATGTTTATACTGAAAACGGTGTAGGTATTTCCATGTTTATAGAGATAGCGGTGTATTTATTTCCAAGTTTATTCAGATGGTTGTGTAGATATTTCCATGTGCATAAAGATGGCAGTGTAGATATTTCCATGTTTTTACAGATGGCGGTGTAGATATTTCCATGTTTATACAGATAGCGGTGTAGATATTTCAATGTTTATACAGATAGCATTGGAGATATTCCCTGTTTATACAAATAGCGATGTAGATATTTCCATGTTTATACAGAGAGCGGTGTAGATATTTCCATGTTTACGGATGGCTGTGTAGATGTTTCCATGTGTGTACAGAAGGCAGTGTAGATATTTCCATGTTTACAAAGATGCTGGTGTAGTTATTTCCATATTTATACAGATGACTGTGTAGATATTTGCGTGTTTATTCAGATGGCGGTGTAGATATTTCCATGTTTATAGACATAGCAGTGTAGATATTTCCATGTTTATACAGATAGCTGTGTAGATATTTCCATGTTTATTAGAGATAGCGGAGTAGATATTTCCATATTTATTCTGATAGCGGTGTAGATATTTCCACGTTTATACAGATGGCGGTGTAGATATTTCCATGTTTATACAGATAGCGGTGTAGATATTTCTATGTTTTCAGAGATAGCAGTGCAGATGTTTCCATCTTTGCACAGATTGCGGTTGTAGATATTGCCATCTTTACACAGATAGCGGTGCAGATATTTCCAAGTTTACACAGATAGCTTTGAAGATATTTCCATGTTTACAGAGATATCATTGTAGATATTTCCATGTTTATACAGACAGCAGTGCAGATATTTCCATGTTTATACTGATAGCGGTGTAGATATTTCCATGTTTTTACAGATAGCAGTGTAGGTATTTCCATGTTTATACAGATAGCGGTGTAGATATTTCCATGTTTATACATATAGCGTTGTAGATATTTCCTGGTTTATGCAGATAGCCTTGTAGATATTTCCATGTTTATAAAGATAGCGGTGTAGATATTTCCACGTTTATACAGATAGCGGTGGAGTTATTTCCATGTTTATAAAGAGATCAGTGTAGATATCTCCATGTTTATACTGATGGCGGTGTAGATATTTCCATGTTTATACAGATGGTGGTGTAGATATTTCCATTTTGATAGAGATGGTGGTGCACATACTTCCAGGTTTATACAGATAGCGGTGTAGGTATTTCCATGTTTACAGAGATAGCGGTGTAGATGCTTCCATCTTTGCACAGATTGCGGTGTAGATATTGCCGTCTATACACAGACAGCGGTGTAGATATTTGCAAATTTACACAGATAGCTGTGTAGATATTTCCATGTTTCCAGAGATTGCATTGTAGATATTTCCATGTTTATACAGATAGCGGTGTATATACTTCCATGTTTATACAGATAGCAGTGTAGATATTTCTATGTTCATACAGATAGCGGTGTAGATATTTCCATGTTACACTGATAGCGGTGTAGATATTTCCATGTTTATACAGATAGCCGTGTAGATATTTCCATGTTTATACAGATAGCGGTGTAGATATTTCCATGTTTGTACAGATAGCGGTGTAGATAATTCCATGTTAATACAGATAGCGGCGTAGATATTTCCATGTTTATAGAGATTGCGGTGTAATTAGTTCCATGTTTCCGGAGATGGCGGTGTAGATATTTTCATGTTTATAGAGATGGCGGTGTTGATATATCTATGTTTAAAGACACTGCAGTGTAGGTATTTCCAAGTTTATAGAGATAGCGGTTTAGATATTTGCATATTTATACAGATAGCAGTGTATGTATTTCCATGTTTATACAGATGGCGGTGTAGATGTTTCCATGTTTATACAGATGGCGGTGTATATATTTCCTTGTTTATACTTATAGCTGTGTAGATATTTCCATGTTTATACGGAAATCAAGGTAGATATTTCCATGTTTACAGAGATAGCGGTGTAGATATTTCCATCTTTACACAGATAGCTGTGTAGGTATTTCCAAGTTTACACAGATAGCTGCATAGATATTTCCAGGTTTACACAGATAGCGTTGTAGGTATATCCATGTTTATACAGATAGCTTTGTAGATATTTCCATGTTTATACAGAGCGGTGTAGATATTTCCGTGTTTATACAGATAGCAGTGGAGATATTCCCTGTTTATACATATAGCGTTGTAGATATTTCCATGTTTAAACAGAGAGCGGTGTAGATATTTCCATGTTTATGCAGATAGCGGTGTAGATATGTCCATGTTTATACAGATGGCTGTGTAGATATTTCCATGTGTAAACAGAAGGCAGTGTAGATATTTCCATGTTTATAAAGATGCTGGTGTATTTATTTGCATGTTTATACAGATGACTGTGTAGATATTTTCATGTTTATACAGATGGCGGTGTAGATATTTCCATGTTTATAGACATAGCCGTGTAGATATTTCCATGTTTATACAGACAGCTGTGTAGATATTTCCATGTTTATCAGAGATAGCGGCGTAGATATTTCCATATTTATACAGATGGCGGTGTAGATATTTCCATGTTTATACACATAGCAGTGGAGATATTTCCATGTTTATACAGAGAGATGTGTAGATATTTCCATGTTTATTGGAGATAGCGGCATAGATATTTCCATATTTATACACATAGCGGTGTAGATATTTCCATGTTTATACAGATGGCGGTGTAGATATTTCTATGTTTATACAGATGGCGGTGTAGATATTTCCAGGTTTATACAGATAGCAGTGCAGGTATTTCCATGTTTACAGAGATAGCGCTGTAGTTGCTTCCATCTTTGCACAGATTGCAGTGTAGATATTGCCATCTATACACAGACAGCGGTGTAGATATTTCCAACTTTACACAGATAGCGGTGTAAATATTACCATGTTTATACAGATAGCGGTGTAGATATTTCCATGTTTATACAGATGGCGGTGTAGATATTTCCATGTTTATACAGATAGCGGTGTAGATATTTCCATGTTTACACAGATGGTTGTGTAGATATTTCCGTTTTTATACACATGGCGGAGTAGATACTTGCATCTTTATGGAGATGGCAGTGTAGATATTTCCATGTTTATACACATAGCGGTGTAGATATTTCCATGTTTATACAGATAGCGGTCGAGTTATTTCCATGTTTATAAAGATAGCAGTGGAGATATTTCCATCTTTATACGGATGGCGGTGGAGATATTCCCATTTTGATAGAGATGGCGGTGTAGATATTTCCATGTTTATACAGATAGCGGTGTAGCTATTTCCATGTTTACAGAGACATCGGAGTAGATATTTCCATCCTTTCACCGATTGCGGTGTAGATATTCCCATCTTTACACAGATAGCGGTGTAGATATTTCGATGTTTACAGAGATAGCCCTGCAGATATTTCCATATTTACATAGATAGCGTTGTAGATATTTCCATGTTTATACAGATAGCGGTGTAGACATTTCCCCGTTTATACAGATAGCATTGTAGATATTTCCACGTTTTACATATAGCGGTGTAGATATTTCCATGTTTACACAGATAGCGGTGTAGATATTTCCATGTTTACAGAGATAGCGTTGCAGATATTTCCATGTTTACCGATAGCTTTGTAGATATTTCCATGTTTATACAGATGGCGGTGTAGATATTTCCATGTTTATGCAGATGGTGGTGTAGATATTTCCATGGATATGGAGATGGTGGTGTAGATATTTCCAAGTTTAAAGAATGGCTTTGTAGATATTTCCATGTGTACAGAAATAGCAGTGTAGATATTTCCATGTTTATAGAGATAGCCATTTAGGTATTTCCATGTTTTTTCAGATAGCGGTGTAGATATATCCACGTTTATAGAGATGGCGGTGTAGATATTTCCATGTTTATACAGATGGCAGTGAAGTTATTTCCATGTTTATACAGATGTTGATGTAGGTATTTCCATGTTTATACAGATGACTGTGTAGATATTTCCTTGTTTATACAGATGGCGGTGTAGGTATTTCCATGTTTATAGAGATAGTGGTGTAGATATTTCCATGTTTATAGAGATAGCGGTGTAGCTATTTCCATGTTTATACAGACAGCGGTGTTAGTATTTCCATGTTTACAGAGATAGCGGTGTTGATATTTCCATGTTTATAAAGTTCGCGGAATAGATATTTCCATCTTTATACTGATGGCAATGTAGATATTTCCATGTTTATACAGATAGTGGTGTAGATATTTCCATGTTTATAGAGACAGCGGTGTAGATCTTATCATGTTTATACAGATAGCGGTGTAGATATTTCCATGTTTATACAAATAGCGGTGGAGATATTTCCATGTTTATTGAGATAGCAGTGAAAATATTTTTATGTTCCTACAGATGGGGGTGTTGATATCTCCATGTTTATAGAGATAGCAACGTAGATATTTCCATGTATATAGAGATAGCGCTGTAGATATTTCCATGTTTGTAGAGATAGCGGTGTACCTATTTCCTCATTTATACAGATAGCGGTGTAGATATTGCCATGTTTATACAGATAGCGTTGTATATATTTCCATGTTTATACAGAGAGCGGTGTTGATATTTCCAGGTTTGTACAGATAACGCTGTAGATATTCTCATGGTTATAGAGATAGCGGTGTAGATATTTCCATCTTCACACAGAAAGTGGCGTACATATTTCCATGTTTGCACAGATAGCTGTGTAGATATTTCTATGTTTACACAGATAGTGTTATAGATGTTTCCATGTTTATTCAGTTAGCGGTGGAGATATTTCCATGTTTATACAAATAGCGTTGTAGATATTTTCATGTTTATTCCGATCATGGTGTAGATATTTCCATGTTTACAGAGAAGGCGGTGTAGATGTTTCTATGTTTATAGAAAAAGCGGTGTAGCTATTTCCATTTTTACAGAGATGGCTTTGTAGATATTTCCATGTTTATAGAGATAGCGGTGTAAGTATTTCCATGTTTATAGGGATAGCAGTGTAGATATTTCCATGTTAATACAGATAGCTGTGTAGATATTTCCATGTTTATACAGATAGCGGTGTAGATATTTCCAAATTTATAAAGATATGGGTGTAGATATTTCCATGCTTATAGAGTTAGCGGTGGAGATATTTCCATGTTTATAGAGATGACGGTGTAAGTATTTCCATGTTCATAGAGATGGCGGTGTAAGCATTTCCTTGTTTTTAGAGATAGCGGTGTAGATATATCCATGTTTATACAGATAGCGGTGTAGATATTTCCATGTTTATAGAGACAGCGGTGTTGGTATTTCCATTTTTATATTGATAGCGGTGTAGATATTTCCATGTTTATATAGCTCACGGTGTAGATTTTGTCTTCTTTATACAGATGGCGGTGTAAATATTTAACTTTTTATACAGATAGCGGTGTAGATACTTCCATGTTTATAGAGATAGCCATGTAGATATTTCCATGTTTATACAGATAGCGGTGTAGACATTTCCATGTTCATAGAGATAACGGTGTTGATATTTCCATATTTATACAGATAGCGGTGTAGATGTTTCCATGTTCATACAGATAGCCCTGTAGATATTTCCATGTTTATACAGATAGCGTTGTAGATATTTCCATGTTTATAAAGGTCGTGGTGTAGAAATTTCCATGTATATACAGATAGCGGTGTAGATATTTCCATGTTTATACAGGTAGCGGTGTAGAAATTTCCAAGTTTATACAGATCGCCGTGTAGATATTTCCAGCATTCTACAGATGGCAGTGTAGATATTTCCATGTTTATACAGATGGCGTTGTAGATATATCCATGTTTACACAGATGGCGGTGTAGATATTTCCAGGTTTATACAGAAAGCGGTGTAGATATTTCCATGTTTATACAGATAGCGGTGAAGATATTTCCATGTTTATTCAGATAGCAGTCGAGTTATTTCCATGTTTATAAAGATAGCGGTGGAGATATTTCTATCTTTATACAGATGGCGGTGGAGATATTTCCAAGTTTATACAGCTACCGTTGTAGATATTTCCGTGTTTATACAGATAGCGGTGTAGATATTTCCGTGTTTATACTGAAAATGGTGTAGGTATTTCCATGTTTATAGAGATAGCGGTGTAGTTATTTCCATGTTTCTACAGATGGCTGTGTAGATATTTCCATGTGTATAAAGATGGCAGTGTAGAGACTTCCATGTTTTTACAGATGGCGGTGTAGATATTTCCATGTTTATACAGATAGATGTGTGGCCATTTCCATGTTTATACAGATAGCGATGTAGATATTTCCATGTTTATAGAGATGGCTATGTAGATATTTCCATGTTTACACAGATAGCGCTGTAGGTATTTCCATGTTTATACAGATGGCGGTGTAGATATTTCCATGTTTATACAGATGGCGGTGTAGATATTACCTTGTTTATACATATAGCAGTGTAGATATTTCCATGTTTATACATATAGCGCTGTAGATATTTCCATGTTTACAGAGATAGCAGTGCAGATATTTCCATCTTTGCACAGATTGCGGTGTAGATATTGCCATCTTTACAGAGATAACGGTGTAGATATTTCCAAATTTACACAGATAGCTGTGTAGATATTTCCATGTTTACAGAGATAGCATTTTAGATATTTGCATGTTTATACAGATAGCTGTGTAGATATTTCCATGTTTATACAGATAGCACTGTAGATATTTCCATGTTTATACAGACAGCTGTGTAGATATTTCAATGTTTATTAGAGATAGCGGCGTAGATATTTCCATATTTATACAGACGGCGGTGTAGATATTTCCATGTTTATAGACAAAGCAGTGGAGATATTTCCATGTTTATACAGACAGCTGTGTAGATATTTCCATGTTTATTAGAGATAGCGGTGTAGATATTTCCATATTTATACAGACAGCGGTGTAGATATTTCCATGTTTATACAGATGGCGGTGTAGATATTTCCATGTTTATACAGATGGCGGTGGAGATATTTCCATGTTTATACAGATAGCGGTGTAGATATTTCCATGTTACAGAGATAGCATTGTAGATATTTCCATGTTTATACAGACAGCGGTGGAGATATTTCCAAGTTTATGCAGGTGGCGGTGTAGATATTTCCATGTTTATAAAGATTGCGGTGTAGATATTTCCATTTTGATAGAGATGGCGGTGTAGATATTTCCAGGTTTATACAGATAGCGGTGTAGGTATTTCCATGTTTACAGAGGTTGTGGTGTAGTTGCTTCCATTTTTGCACAGATTGCGGTTTAGATATTGCCATCTTTACACTGACAGCGGTGTAGATATTTCCAACTTTACACAGATAGCTGTGCAGATATTTCCATGTTTACAGAGATTGCATTGTAGATATTTCCATGTTTCTACATATAGCGGTGTAGATAATTCCATGTTTACACAGTTATCAGTGTGGCTATTTCCATGTTTATACAGATAGCGATGTAGTCATTTCCATGTTTATAGAGATGGCTGTGTAGATATTTCCATGTTTATACAGTTGGTAGTGTAGATATTTCAATGTTTACACAGATGGCGGTGTAGATATTTCCATGTTTATACAGATGGCGATGTAGATATTTCCATGTTTACAGAGATAGCGGTGTAGATATTTCCATCTTTGTACAGATTGCGGTGTAGATATTTCCATCTTTACACAGATAGCTGTGTAGGTATTTCCAAGTTTACACAGTTAGCTGTGTAGATATTTCCATGTTTACACAGATAGCGTTGAAGATATTTCCATGTTTATACAGATAGCGGTGTAGATATTTCCATGTTTATACAGATAGCGGTGTAGATATTTCCATGTTTATACTGAAAACGGTGTAGGTATTTCCATGTTTATAGAGATAGCGGTGTATTTATTTCCAAGTTTATTCAGATGGTTGTGTAGATATTTCCATGTGCATAAAGATGGCAGTGTAGATATTTCCATGTTTTTACAGATGGCGGTGTAGATATTTCCATGTTTATACAGATAGCGGTGTAGATATTTCAATGTTTATACAGATAGCATTGGAGATATTCCCTGTTTATACAAATAGCGATGTAGATATTTCCATGTTTATACAGAGAGCGGTGTAGATATTTCCATGTTTACGGATGGCTGTGTAGATGTTTCCATGTGTGTACAGAAGGCAGTGTAGATATTTCCATGTTTACAAAGATGCTGGTGTAGTTATTTCCATATTTATACAGATGACTGTGTAGATATTTGCGTGTTTATTCAGATGGCGGTGTAGATATTTCCATGTTTATAGACATAGCAGTGTAGATATTTCCATGTTTATACAGATAGCTGTGTAGATATTTCCATGTTTATTAGAGATAGCGGAGTAGATATTTCCATATTTATTCTGATAGCGGTGTAGATATTTCCACGTTTATACAGATGGCGGTGTAGATATTTCCATGTTTATACAGATAGCGGTGTAGATATTTCTATGTTTTCAGAGATAGCAGTGCAGATGTTTCCATCTTTGCACAGATTGCGGTTGTAGATATTGCCATCTTTACACAGATAGCGGTGCAGATATTTCCAAGTTTACACAGATAGCTTTGAAGATATTTCCATGTTTACAGAGATATCATTGTAGATATTTCCATGTTTATACAGACAGCAGTGCAGATATTTCCATGTTTATACTGATAGCGGTGTAGATATTTCCATGTTTTTACAGATAGCAGTGTAGGTATTTCCATGTTTATACAGATAGCGGTGTAGATATTTCCATGTTTATACATATAGCGTTGTAGATATTTCCTGGTTTATGCAGATAGCCTTGTAGATATTTCCATGTTTATAAAGATAGCGGTGTAGATATTTCCACGTTTATACAGATAGCGGTGGAGTTATTTCCATGTTTATAAAGAGATCAGTGTAGATATCTCCATGTTTATACTGATGGCGGTGTAGATATTTCCATGTTTATACAGATGGTGGTGTAGATATTTCCATTTTGATAGAGATGGTGGTGCACATACTTCCAGGTTTATACAGATAGCGGTGTAGGTATTTCCATGTTTACAGAGATAGCGGTGTAGATGCTTCCATCTTTGCACAGATTGCGGTGTAGATATTGCCGTCTATACACAGACAGCGGTGTAGATATTTGCAAATTTACACAGATAGCTGTGTAGATATTTCCATGTTTCCAGAGATTGCATTGTAGATATTTCCATGTTTATACAGATAGCGGTGTATATACTTCCATGTTTATACAGATAGCAGTGTAGATATTTCTATGTTCATACAGATAGCGGTGTAGATATTTCCATGTTACACTGATAGCGGTGTAGATATTTCCATGTTTATACAGATAGCCGTGTAGATATTTCCATGTTTATACAGATAGCGGTGTAGATATTTCCATGTTTGTACAGATAGCGGTGTAGATAATTCCATGTTAATACAGATAGCGGCGTAGATATTTCCATGTTTATAGAGATTGCGGTGTAATTAGTTCCATGTTTCCGGAGATGGCGGTGTAGATATTTTCATGTTTATAGAGATGGCGGTGTTGATATATCTATGTTTAAAGACACTGCAGTGTAGGTATTTCCAAGTTTATAGAGATAGCGGTTTAGATATTTGCATATTTATACAGATAGCAGTGTATGTATTTCCATGTTTATACAGATGGCGGTGTAGATGTTTCCATGTTTATACAGATGGCGGTGTATATATTTCCTTGTTTATACTTATAGCTGTGTAGATATTTCCATGTTTATACGGAAATCAAGGTAGATATTTCCATGTTTACAGAGATAGCGGTGTAGATATTTCCATCTTTACACAGATAGCTGTGTAGGTATTTCCAAGTTTACACAGATAGCTGCATAGATATTTCCAGGTTTACACAGATAGCGTTGTAGGTATATCCATGTTTATACAGATAGCTTTGTAGATATTTCCATGTTTATACAGAGCGGTGTAGATATTTCCGTGTTTATACAGATAGCAGTGGAGATATTCCCTGTTTATACATATAGCGTTGTAGATATTTCCATGTTTAAACAGAGAGCGGTGTAGATATTTCCATGTTTATGCAGATAGCGGTGTAGATATGTCCATGTTTATACAGATGGCTGTGTAGATATTTCCATGTGTAAACAGAAGGCAGTGTAGATATTTCCATGTTTATAAAGATGCTGGTGTATTTATTTGCATGTTTATACAGATGACTGTGTAGATATTTTCATGTTTATACAGATGGCGGTGTAGATATTTCCATGTTTATAGACATAGCCGTGTAGATATTTCCATGTTTATACAGACAGCTGTGTAGATATTTCCATGTTTATCAGAGATAGCGGCGTAGATATTTCCATATTTATACAGATGGCGGTGTAGATATTTCCATGTTTATACACATAGCAGTGGAGATATTTCCATGTTTATACAGAGAGATGTGTAGATATTTCCATGTTTATTGGAGATAGCGGCATAGATATTTCCATATTTATACACATAGCGGTGTAGATATTTCCATGTTTATACAGATGGCGGTGTAGATATTTCTATGTTTATACAGATGGCGGTGTAGATATTTCCAGGTTTATACAGATAGCAGTGCAGGTATTTCCATGTTTACAGAGATAGCGCTGTAGTTGCTTCCATCTTTGCACAGATTGCAGTGTAGATATTGCCATCTATACACAGACAGCGGTGTAGATATTTCCAACTTTACACAGATAGCGGTGTAAATATTACCATGTTTATACAGATAGCGGTGTAGATATTTCCATGTTTATACAGATGGCGGTGTAGATATTTCCATGTTTATACAGATAGCGGTGTAGATATTTCCATGTTTACACAGATGGTTGTGTAGATATTTCCGTTTTTATACACATGGCGGAGTAGATACTTGCATCTTTATGGAGATGGCAGTGTAGATATTTCCATGTTTATACACATAGCGGTGTAGATATTTCCATGTTTATACAGATAGCGGTCGAGTTATTTCCATGTTTATAAAGATAGCAGTGGAGATATTTCCATCTTTATACGGATGGCGGTGGAGATATTCCCATTTTGATAGAGATGGCGGTGTAGATATTTCCATGTTTATACAGATAGCGGTGTAGCTATTTCCATGTTTACAGAGACATCGGAGTAGATATTTCCATCCTTTCACCGATTGCGGTGTAGATATTCCCATCTTTACACAGATAGCGGTGTAGATATTTCGATGTTTACAGAGATAGCCCTGCAGATATTTCCATATTTACATAGATAGCGTTGTAGATATTTCCATGTTTATACAGATAGCGGTGTAGACATTTCCCCGTTTATACAGATAGCATTGTAGATATTTCCACGTTTTACATATAGCGGTGTAGATATTTCCATGTTTACACAGATAGCGGTGTAGATATTTCCATGTTTACAGAGATAGCGTTGCAGATATTTCCATGTTTACCGATAGCTTTGTAGATATTTCCATGTTTATACAGATGGCGGTGTAGATATTTCCATGTTTATGCAGATGGTGGTGTAGATATTTCCATGGATATGGAGATGGTGGTGTAGATATTTCCAAGTTTAAAGAATGGCTTTGTAGATATTTCCATGTGTACAGAAATAGCAGTGTAGATATTTCCATGTTTATAGAGATAGCCATTTAGGTATTTCCATGTTTTTTCAGATAGCGGTGTAGATATATCCACGTTTATAGAGATGGCGGTGTAGATATTTCCATGTTTATACAGATGGCAGTGAAGTTATTTCCATGTTTATACAGATGTTGATGTAGGTATTTCCATGTTTATACAGATGACTGTGTAGATATTTCCTTGTTTATACAGATGGCGGTGTAGGTATTTCCATGTTTATAGAGATAGTGGTGTAGATATTTCCATGTTTATAGAGATAGCGGTGTAGCTATTTCCATGTTTATACAGACAGCGGTGTTAGTATTTCCATGTTTACAGAGATAGCGGTGTTGATATTTCCATGTTTATAAAGTTCGCGGAATAGATATTTCCATCTTTATACTGATGGCAATGTAGATATTTCCATGTTTATACAGATAGTGGTGTAGATATTTCCATGTTTATAGAGACAGCGGTGTAGATCTTATCATGTTTATACAGATAGCGGTGTAGATATTTCCATGTTTATACAAATAGCGGTGGAGATATTTCCATGTTTATTGAGATAGCAGTGAAAATATTTTTATGTTCCTACAGATGGGGGTGTTGATATCTCCATGTTTATAGAGATAGCAACGTAGATATTTCCATGTATATAGAGATAGCGCTGTAGATATTTCCATGTTTGTAGAGATAGCGGTGTACCTATTTCCTCATTTATACAGATAGCGGTGTAGATATTGCCATGTTTATACAGATAGCGTTGTATATATTTCCATGTTTATACAGAGAGCGGTGTTGATATTTCCAGGTTTGTACAGATAACGCTGTAGATATTCTCATGGTTATAGAGATAGCGGTGTAGATATTTCCATCTTCACACAGAAAGTGGCGTACATATTTCCATGTTTGCACAGATAGCTGTGTAGATATTTCTATGTTTACACAGATAGTGTTATAGATGTTTCCATGTTTATTCAGTTAGCGGTGGAGATATTTCCATGTTTATACAAATAGCGTTGTAGATATTTTCATGTTTATTCCGATCATGGTGTAGATATTTCCATGTTTACAGAGAAGGCGGTGTAGATGTTTCTATGTTTATAGAAAAAGCGGTGTAGCTATTTCCATTTTTACAGAGATGGCTTTGTAGATATTTCCATGTTTATAGAGATAGCGGTGTAAGTATTTCCATGTTTATAGGGATAGCAGTGTAGATATTTCCATGTTAATACAGATAGCTGTGTAGATATTTCCATGTTTATACAGATAGCGGTGTAGATATTTCCAAATTTATAAAGATATGGGTGTAGATATTTCCATGCTTATAGAGTTAGCGGTGGAGATATTTCCATGTTTATAGAGATGACGGTGTAAGTATTTCCATGTTCATAGAGATGGCGGTGTAAGCATTTCCTTGTTTTTAGAGATAGCGGTGTAGATATATCCATGTTTATACAGATAGCGGTGTAGATATTTCCATGTTTATAGAGACAGCGGTGTTGGTATTTCCATTTTTATATTGATAGCGGTGTAGATATTTCCATGTTTATATAGCTCACGGTGTAGATTTTGTCTTCTTTATACAGATGGCGGTGTAAATATTTAACTTTTTATACAGATAGCGGTGTAGATACTTCCATGTTTATAGAGATAGCCATGTAGATATTTCCATGTTTATACAGATAGCGGTGTAGACATTTCCATGTTCATAGAGATAACGGTGTTGATATTTCCATATTTATACAGATAGCGGTGTAGATGTTTCCATGTTCATACAGATAGCCCTGTAGATATTTCCATGTTTATACAGATAGCGTTGTAGATATTTCCATGTTTATAAAGGTCGTGGTGTAGAAATTTCCATGTATATACAGATAGCGGTGTAGATATTTCCATGTTTATACAGGTAGCGGTGTAGAAATTTCCAAGTTTATACAGATCGCCGTGTAGATATTTCCAGCATTCTACAGATGGCAGTGTAGATATTTCCATGTTTATACAGATGGCGTTGTAGATATATCCATGTTTACACAGATGGCGGTGTAGATATTTCCAGGTTTATACAGAAAGCGGTGTAGATATTTCCATGTTTATACAGATAGCGGTGAAGATATTTCCATGTTTATTCAGATAGCAGTCGAGTTATTTCCATGTTTATAAAGATAGCGGTGGAGATATTTCTATCTTTATACAGATGGCGGTGGAGATATTTCCAAGTTTATACAGCTACCGTTGTAGATATTTCCGTGTTTATACAGATAGCGGTGTAGATATTTCCGTGTTTATACTGAAAATGGTGTAGGTATTTCCATGTTTATAGAGATAGCGGTGTAGTTATTTCCATGTTTCTACAGATGGCTGTGTAGATATTTCCATGTGTATAAAGATGGCAGTGTAGAGACTTCCATGTTTTTACAGATGGCGGTGTAGATATTTCCATGTTTATACAGATAGATGTGTGGCCATTTCCATGTTTATACAGATAGCGATGTAGATATTTCCATGTTTATAGAGATGGCTATGTAGATATTTCCATGTTTACACAGATAGCGCTGTAGGTATTTCCATGTTTATACAGATGGCGGTGTAGATATTTCCATGTTTATACAGATGGCGGTGTAGATATTACCTTGTTTATACATATAGCAGTGTAGATATTTCCATGTTTATACATATAGCGCTGTAGATATTTCCATGTTTACAGAGATAGCAGTGCAGATATTTCCATCTTTGCACAGATTGCGGTGTAGATATTGCCATCTTTACAGAGATAACGGTGTAGATATTTCCAAATTTACACAGATAGCTGTGTAGATATTTCCATGTTTACAGAGATAGCATTTTAGATATTTGCATGTTTATACAGATAGCTGTGTAGATATTTCCATGTTTATACAGATAGCACTGTAGATATTTCCATGTTTATACAGACAGCTGTGTAGATATTTCAATGTTTATTAGAGATAGCGGCGTAGATATTTCCATATTTATACAGACGGCGGTGTAGATATTTCCATGTTTATAGACAAAGCAGTGGAGATATTTCCATGTTTATACAGACAGCTGTGTAGATATTTCCATGTTTATTAGAGATAGCGGTGTAGATATTTCCATATTTATACAGACAGCGGTGTAGATATTTCCATGTTTATACAGATGGCGGTGTAGATATTTCCATGTTTATACAGATGGCGGTGGAGATATTTCCATGTTTATACAGATAGCGGTGTAGATATTTCCATGTTACAGAGATAGCATTGTAGATATTTCCATGTTTATACAGACAGCGGTGGAGATATTTCCAAGTTTATGCAGGTGGCGGTGTAGATATTTCCATGTTTATAAAGATTGCGGTGTAGATATTTCCATTTTGATAGAGATGGCGGTGTAGATATTTCCAGGTTTATACAGATAGCGGTGTAGGTATTTCCATGTTTACAGAGGTTGTGGTGTAGTTGCTTCCATTTTTGCACAGATTGCGGTTTAGATATTGCCATCTTTACACTGACAGCGGTGTAGATATTTCCAACTTTACACAGATAGCTGTGCAGATATTTCCATGTTTACAGAGATTGCATTGTAGATATTTCCATGTTTCTACATATAGCGGTGTAGATAATTCCATGTTTACACAGTTATCAGTGTGGCTATTTCCATGTTTATACAGATAGCGATGTAGTCATTTCCATGTTTATAGAGATGGCTGTGTAGATATTTCCATGTTTATACAGTTGGTAGTGTAGATATTTCAATGTTTACACAGATGGCGGTGTAGATATTTCCATGTTTATACAGATGGCGATGTAGATATTTCCATGTTTACAGAGATAGCGGTGTAGATATTTCCATCTTTGTACAGATTGCGGTGTAGATATTTCCATCTTTACACAGATAGCTGTGTAGGTATTTCCAAGTTTACACAGTTAGCTGTGTAGATATTTCCATGTTTACACAGATAGCGTTGAAGATATTTCCATGTTTATACAGATAGCGGTGTAGATATTTCCATGTTTATACAGATAGCGGTGTAGATATTTCCATGTTTATATAGATAGCGATGTAGATATTTCCAAGTTTATACAGATAATGATGTTGATATTTCCATGTTTATACAGATAGCGGTTGAGTTTTTTCCATGTTTATAAAGGTAGCGGTGGAGATATTTCCATCTTTATACAGATGGCCGTGGAGATATTTCCAAGTTTATACAGATACCTGTGTAGATATTCCCGTGTTTATACACATAGCGGTGTAGATATTTCCGTGTTTATACTGAAAACGGTGTAGGTATTTCCATGTTTATGGAGATAGCGGTGTAGTTATTTCCATGTTTCTACAGATGGCTGTGTATATATTTCCATGTGTATAAAGATGGCAGTGTAGATACTTCCATGTTTTTACAGATGGCGGTGTAGATATTTTCATGTTTATACAGATAGCCGTGTGGCCATTTCCATGTGTATACAGAAGGCAGTGTAGATATTTCCATGTTTATAAAGATGCTGGTGTATTTATTTGCATGTTTATACAGATGACTGTGTAGATATTTGCATGTTTATACAGATGGCGCTGTAGATATTTCCATGTTTATAGACATAGCAGTGTAGATATTTCCATGTTTATACAGACAGCTGTGTAGATATTTCCATGTTTATCAGAGATAGCGGCGTAGATATTTCCATATTTATACAGATGGCGGTGTAGATATTTCCATGTTTATACACATAGCAGTGGAGATATTTCCATGTTTATACAGACAGCTGTGTAGATATTTCCATGTTTATTAGAGATAGCGGCATAGATATTTCCATATTTATACATATAGAGTTGTAGATATTTCCATGTTTATACAGATGGCGGTTTAGATATTTCTATGTCTATACAGATGGCGGTGTAGATATTTCCAGGTTTATACAGATAGCGGTGCAGGTATTTCCATGTTTACAGAGATAGCGCTGTAGATGCTTCCATCTTTGCACAGATTGCGGTGTAGATATTGCCATCTATACACAGACAGCGGTGTAGATATTTCCAACTTTACTCAGATAGCGGTGTAGATATTTCCATGTTTATAAAGATAGCGGTGTAGATATTTCCATGTTTATACAGAGTGGTGTAGATATTTCCATGTTTATACAGATAGCGGTGTAGATATTTCCATGTTTATACAGATAGCGGTGTAGATATTTCCATGTTTATACAGATAGCGGTGTAGATAATTCCATGTTTATACAGATAGCGGTGAAGATATTTCCATGTTTATACAGATGGCGGTGGAGATATTTCGAAGTTTATACAGATACCGGTGTAGATATTTCCATGTTTATACAGACAGAGGTGTAGATATTTCCATGTTTATACTGAAAACGGTGTAGGTATTTCCATGTTTATAGAGATAGCGGTGTATATATTTCCAAGTTTATTCAGATGGTTGTGCAGATATTTCCATGTGCATAAAGATGGCAGTGTAGATATTTCCATGTTTTTACAGATGGCGGTGTAGATATTTCCATGTTTATACAGATAGCGGTGTAGATATTTCCATGTTTATACAGATAGCATTGGAGATATTCCCTGTTTATACAAATAGCGATGTAGATATTTCCATGTTTACGGATGGCTGTGTAGATATTTCCATGTGTATACAGAAGGCAGTGTAGACATTTCCATGTTTACAAAGATGCTGGTGTAGTTATTTCCATATTTATACGGATGACTGTGTAGATATTTGCGTGTTTATTCAGATGGTGGTGTAGATATTTCCATGTTTATAGACATAGCAGTGTAGATATTTCCATGTTTATACAGATAGCTGTGTAGGTATTTCCATGTTTATTAGAGATAGCGGCGTAGATATTTCCATATTTATACTGATAGCGGTGTAGATATTTCCACGTTTATACAGATGGCGGTGTAGATATTTCCATGTTTATACAGATAGCGGTGTAGATATTTCTATGTTTTCAGAGATAGCAGTGCAGATGTTTCCATCTTTGCACAGATTGCGCTGTAGATATTGCCATCTTTACACAGATAGCGGTGTAGATATTTCCAACTTTACACAGATAGCAGTGTAGATATTTCCATGTTTATACAGATAGCGGTGTAGATATTTCCATGTTTATACATATAGCGGTGTAGATATTTCCAGGTTTATGCAGATAGCCGTGTAGATATTTCCATGTTTATAAAGATAGCGGTGTAGATATTTCCACGTTTATACAGATAGCGGTGGAGTTATTTCCATGTTTATAAAGAGAGCAGTGTAGATATCTCCATGTTTATACTGACGGCGGTGTAGATATTTCCATGTTTATACAGATGGTGGTGTAGATATTTCCATTTTGATAGAGATGGCGGTGTACATACTTCCAGGTTTATACAGATAGCGGTGTAGGTATTTCCATGTTTACAGAGGTTGTGGTGTAGATATTTCCATAATTGCCCAGATTGCGGTGTAGATATTTCCATCTTTACACAGATAGCGGTGTACATATTTCCATGTTTACACAGATAGCTGTGAAGGTATTCCCATGTTTACACAGATAGTGTTGTAGATATATACATGTTTATTCAAGTAGCGGTGTAGATATTTCCATGTTTATAAAAATAGCGGTGTAGATATTTCCATGTTTATAGAGATGTCGCTGGAGATATTTCCATATTTATACAGATAGAGGTGGAGATGTTTCCATGTTTATAGAGATAACGGTGTAGATATTTCCATGTTTATACAGATAGCGGTGGAGATATTTCCATGTTTATACAGATAGCGGTGGAGATATTTCCATGTTTACAGATGGCAGTGTGTGTATTTAGATGTTTATAGAGACAGCTGTGTAGATATTTCCATGTTTATACAGATATCGGTGTAGATATTTCCATCTTTATAGAGATGGCTGTGTAGATATTTCCATGTATATAGAGATGGCAGTGTTGATATTTCCATGTTTATGCATATAGTTGTGTAGATATCGCCATGTTCATGCGGATGACGTTGTAGGTATTTCCATGTTTATACATATGTCGGTGTACATATTTCCATGATTATAGGGATAGCCATGTAGATATTTCCATGTTTATACTGCTAGCGTTGTAAACATTTCCATGTTTATAGAGATAGCCATGTAGATATTTCCATATTTATACAAATAGCAGTGTAGATATTTCCATGTTTATACAGATACCGCTGTAGGCATTTCTATGTTTATATAGATCGTGGTGTACATATTTCCATATTTATACAGATAGCGGTATAGATATTTCCATGTTTGTACTGATAGCGGTGTTGGTATTTCCATGTTTATAGAGATGGCGGTGTAGATATTTCCATGTGTATAGAGATGGCGGTGTAGGTATTTCCATGTGTATAGAGATGGCGGTGTAGGTATTTCCATGTTTATAGAGATGGCGGTGTAGGTATTGCCATCTTTATAGAAATGGCGGTGTAGATATTTCCATGTTTATACAGATGGCTGTGTAGATATTTCCATGTCTATACAGATGGCAGTGTAGATATTTCCATGTTTATACAGATAGTTGTGTAGATATTTCCATGTTTATGCAGATGACTGTGTAGTTATTTCCATGTTTTTACAGATGGTGGTGTAGATATTTCCATGTTTATAGTGATAGCCATGAAGATATTTCCATTTTTATACAGCTAGCGGTGTAAACATTTCCATGTTTATGGAGACAGCGGTGTAGATATTTCCAAATTTATACAGACAGCGGTGTAGATATTTCCATGTTTATACAGATAGCGGTGTATATATTTCCATGTTTATACAGATAGCGGTGTAGATATTTCCATATTTATACAGGTTGCGATGTAGGTATTTCCATGTTTATGGAGATAGAGGTGTAGATATTTCCATGTTTATACAGATGGCTGTGTAGATATTTCCATGTGTATACAGATGGCAGTGTAGATATTTCCATGTTTATGCACATGAAGGTGTAGGTATTTCCATGTCCATACAGATGACTGTGTAGATATTACCATGTTTTTACAGATGGCGGTGTAGATATTTCCATGTTTATACAGATGACAGTGTAGATATTTCCATTTTTATACAGATAGTGGTGTAGATAATTCCATTTTTATACAGATGGCGGTGTAGATAATTCCATGTTTATATAGATAGCCATGAAGCTATTTCCATGTTCATACAGATAGCGGTGTAGGTATTTCCAAATTTATACAGATATTGGTGTAGATATTTCCATGTTTATACAGATAACGGTGTAGATATTTCTATGTTTATACAGATAGCGGTGTAGAAATTTCCATGTTTATACACATCGTGGTGTAGATATTTCCATGTTTATACAGACAACCGTGTAGATATTTCCATGTTTATACAGATAGCGGTGTAGGCATTTCCATGTTTACAGAGATTGTGGTGTAGATATTTCCATATTTGCACACATTGCGGTGTAGATATTTCCATCTTTACACAGATAGCGGTGTACATATTTCAATGTTTACACAGATAGCTGTGAAGTTATTCCCATCTTTACAAAGATAGTGTAGTAGATATTTCCATGTGTATACAAGTATCGGTGTAGATATTTCAATGTTTATAAAAATAGCAGTGTAGATATTTCCAAGTTTATAGAGATAGCGCTGGAGATATTTGCATGTTTATACAGATAGCGATGTAGAGATTTCTATGTTTATAAAGATATCGGTGAAGATATTTCGATTTTTATACAAGTAACGGTGTACATATTTCCATGTTTATACAGATCGTGGTGTAGATATTTCCATGTTTACACAGATAGCGGTGTAGATATTTCCATGTTTATACAGATAGCGGTGGAGATATTTCCATGTTTACAGAGATTGCGGTGTAGATATTTCCATATTTGCCCATATTGTGGTGTAGATATTTCCATCTTTACACAGATAGCGGTGTACATATTTCCATGTTTACACAGATAGCTGTGAAGGTATTCCCATGTTTATACAGATAGTGTTGTAGATATTTACATGTTTATACAAGTAGCAGTGTAGATATTTCCATGTTTATAAAAATAGCGGTGTAAATATTTCCATGTATATAGAGATATCACTGGAGATATTTCCATGTTTATACAGATAGCAATGTAGAGATTCCCATGTTTATACAGATAGCGGTGTAGATATTTCCATGTTTATTCAGATAGCGGTGAAGATATTTCCATGTTTACAGATCGCAGTGTGTATATTTACATGTTTATAGAGATAGCTGTGTAGATATTTCCATGTTTATGCAGATAACTGTGTAAGTATTTCAATGTTTATGCAGATGGTGGTGTAGGTATTTCCATGTTTATTCAGATAGCGGAGTAGATATTTCCATGTTTATATAGATGGCGGTGTAGATAGTTCCATGTTTATGGAGATGGCGGTGTAGATATTTTCATTTTTATATATATGGCATTGTAGATATTTCCATGTACACAGAGATGGCGGTGTAGATATTTCCATGTGTATAGAGATTACGGTGTAATTATTTCCATGTGTATAGAGATGGCGGTGTAAGTATTTCCATGTTTATAGAGATGGTGGTGTAGGTA
Source organism: Pan paniscus (assembly GCF_029289425.2). Lineage (NCBI taxonomy): Eukaryota > Metazoa > Chordata > Mammalia > Primates > Hominidae > Pan > Pan paniscus. The sequence continues at coordinate 1,048,580 of NC_073255.2, read as the reverse complement.
TTTCCATGTTTATAGAATTAGCGGTGTAGGTATTTCCATGATTATACAGATGGCTGTGTAGATATTTCCATATGTATACAGATGGCAGTGAAGATATTTTCATGTTGATACAGATGGTGTGTTGATATTTTCATGTTTATGCAGATGACTGTGTAGATATACCCATGTTTATGCAGACAGAGTTGTAGATGTTTCCATTTTCATAGAGATAGCGGTGCAGATATTTCCATGTTTATGCACATAGCGGTGTAGACATTTCCATATTTATAGAGATAGCGGTGTAGATATTTCCATGTTTAAACAGATGGCGGTGTAGATATTTCCATGTTTATAGAGATGGCGGTGTAGATATTTCCATGTTAATACAGATATCGGTGTAGATATTTCCATGTCCATGCAGATGACGGTGTAGATATTTCCATGTTTACACAGAAAGCGGTGTAGATATTTCCATCTATGCAAAGATTGCGGAGTAGATATTTCCATGTTTATTCAGATAGAGGTGTAGATGTTTCCATGTTTACACAGATAGCTCTGTAGATATTTCCATGTTTACACAGATAGCGTTGTAGTTATTTCCATGTTTATAGAGATAGCGGTTTAGATATTTCCATGTTTATACAGATAGCGGTGTAGATATTTCCATGTTTACAGAGATATCGCTGTAGATATTTCCATATTTGCACAGATTGCGGTGTAGATACTTCCATCTTTACAGATAGCAGAGTACATATTTCCATGTTTATACAGAGGGTGGTGTTGATACTTCCACGTTTACACAGATTGCGATGTTGATATTTCCATGTTTACACAGGTGGCGTTGTAGATATTTCCATGTTTATACAGATGGCGGTGTAGATATTTCTGTGTTTATACATACGGTGGGGGAGATATTCTCATGTTTATACAGATGGCAGTTTAGAGATTTCCATGTTTATACAGATGGCATTGTAGATATTTCCATGTTTATATGTATGGTGGTGTAGATATTTCCATGTCTAATCAGATGACTGTGTAGATATTTCCATGTTTTTACAGATGGCGGTGTAGATATTTCCATGTTTTTACAGATGTCGGTGTATATATTTCCATGTTTATGCAGATGGCGGTGTAGATATTTCCATGTGTATACAGATGGCATTGCAGATATTTCCATGTTTATACAGATGATGGTGTAGATATTTCCATGTTTATACAGATGACTGTGTAGTTATTTCCATGTTTTTACAGATGGCGTTGTAGATATTTCCATGTTTTTACAGATGGCTGTGTAGATATTTCCACGTTTATAGAGATAGCGGTGTAGATATTTCCATGTTTATTCAGATGGTGGTGTAGATATTTCCAAGTGTATAGAGATAACGGTGTAGATATTTCCGTATATATGCAGATGGCGGTGAAGATATTTCCACGTTCATACAGATAGTGGTGTAGGTATTTCCATGTTTATACAGATAGCGGTGTAGCTATTTCCATGTTTATACAGATAGCGGTGTAGATATTGCCATGTTTATACAGATGGCGGTGTAGATATTTCCACGTTTATACAGATGGCGGTGATAACACTTCCAAGTGTATACAGATAACGGTATTGATATTTCCATATTTATACAGATGGCGTTGTAGATATTTCCATGTATATACAGATGGGTGTGTAGATATTTCCATGTTTATACAGACGGTGGTGTTGATATTTCCATGTTTATACAGATAGCGGTGCAGATATGTCCATGTTCATACAGATAGCGGTGAAGGTCTTTCCATGTTTATACAGATCGTGGTGTAGATATTTCCATGTTTATACAGATAGCGGTGTAGATATTTCCATGTTTTTACAAACGGCGGTGTAGATATTTCCATGTTTATACAGACGGCAGTGTTGATACTTCCATGTTTATACAGAGTGCGGTGTTGATATTTCCATGTTTATACAGATGGCGGTGTAAATATTTCCATGTTTATATAGACAGCTGAGTAGATATTTCCATGCTTACACAGATAGTGGTGCAGGTATTTCCATCTTTATAATGATAGTGGTGTAGATATTTCCATTTTTACACAGATAGCGGTGTACATATTTCCATGTTTACACAGATAACGGTGTAGATATTTCCATGTTTACTCAGATAGCGTTGTAGATATTTCCCTGTTTATACAGATAGCGGTGTTTGTATTTCTATGTTCATACAGATAGCGGTGTAGATATTTCCATGTTTATACAGATAGCGGTGTAGATATTTCCATGTTTTTACAAACGGCGGTGTAGATATTTCCATGTTTATACAGATGGCAGTGAAGTTATTTCCATGTTTATACAGATGTTGATGTAGGTATTTCCATGTTTATACAGATGACTGTGTAGATATTTCCTTGTTTATACAGATGGCGGTGTAGGTATTTCCATGTTTATAGAGATAGTGGTGTAGATATTTCCATGTTTATAGAGATAGCGGTGTAGCTATTTCCATGTTTATACAGACAGCGGTGTTAGTATTTCCATGTTTACAGAGATAGCGGTGTTGATATTTCCATGTTTATAAAGTTCGCGGAATAGATATTTCCATCTTTATACTGATGGCAATGTAGATATTTCCATGTTTATACAGATAGTGGTGTAGATATTTCCATGTTTATAGAGACAGCGGTGTAGATCTTATCATGTTTATACAGATAGCGTTGTAGATATTTCCATGTTTATACAAATAGCGGTGGAGATATTTCCATGTTTATTGAGATAGCAGTGAAAATATTTTTATGTTCCTACAGATGGGGGTGTTGATATCTCCATGTTTATAGAGATAGCAACGTAGATATTTCCATGTATATAGAGATAGCGCTGTAGATATTTCCATGTTTGTAGAGATAGCGGTGTACCTATTTCCTCATTTATACAGATAGCGGTGTAGATATTGCCATGTTTATACAGATAGCGTTGTATATATTTCCATGTTTATACAGAGAGCGGTGTTGATATTTCCAGGTTTGTACAGATAACGCTGTAGATATTCTCATGGTTATAGAGATAGCGGTGTAAATATTTCCATCTTCACACAGAAAGTGGCGTACATATTTCCATGTTTGCACAGATAGCTGTGTAGATATTTCGATGTTTACACAGATAGTGTTATAGATGTTTCCATGTTTATTCAGTTAGCGGTGGAGATATTTCCATGTTTATACAAATAGCGTTGTAGATATTTTCATGTTTATTCCGATCATGGTGTAGATATTTCCATGTTTACAGAGAAGGCGGTGTAGATGTTTCTATGTTTATAGAAAAAGCGGTGTAGCTATTTCCATTTTTACAGAGATGGCTTTGTAGATATTTCCATGTTTATAGAGATAGCGGTGTAAGTATTTCCATGTTTATAGGGATAGCAGTGTAGATATTTCCATGTTAATACAGATAGCTGTGTAGATATTTCCATGTTTATACAGATAGCGGTGTAGATATTTCCAAATTTATAAAGATATGGGTGTAGATATTTCCATGCTTATAGAGTTAGCGGTGGAGATATTTCCATGTTTATAGAGATGACGGTGTAAGTATTTCCATGTTCATAGAGATGGCGGTGTAAGCATTTCCTTGTTTTTAGAGATAGCGGTGTAGATATATCCATGTTTATACAGATAGCGGTGTAGATATTTCCATGTTTATAGAGACAGCGGTGTTGGTATTTCCATTTTTATATTGATAGCGGTGTAGATATTTCCATGTTTATATAGCTCACGGTGTAGATTTTGTCTTCTTTATACAGATGGCGGTGTAAATATTTAACTTTTTATACAGATAGCGGTGTAGATACTTCCATGTTTATAGAGATAGCCATGTAGATATTTCCATGTTTATACAGATAGCGGTGTAGACATTTCCATGTTCATAGAGATAACGGTGTTGATATTTCCATATTTATACAGATAGCGGTGTAGATGTTTCCATGTTCATACAGATAGCCCTGTAGATATTTCCATGTTTATACAGATAGCGTTGTAGATATTTCCATGTTTATAAAGGTCGTGGTGTAGAAATTTCCATGTATATACAGATAGCGGTGTAGATATTTCCATGTTTATACAGGTAGCGGTGTAGAAATTTCCAAGTTTATACAGATCGCCGTGTAGATATTTCCAGCATTCTACAGATGGCAGTGTAGATATTTCCATGTTTATACAGATGGCGTTGTAGATATATCCATGTTTACACAGATGGCGGTGTAGATATTTCCAGGTTTATACAGAAAGCGGTGTAGATATTTCCATGTTTATACAGATAGCGGTGAAGATATTTCCATGTTTATTCAGATAGCAGTCGAGTTATTTCCATGTTTATAAAGATAGCGGTGGAGATATTTCTATCTTTATACAGATGGCGGTGGAGATATTTCCAAGTTTATACAGCTACCGTTGTAGATATTTCCGTGTTTATACAGATAGCGGTGTAGATATTTCCGTGTTTATACTGAAAATGGTGTAGGTATTTCCATGTTTATAGAGATAGCGGTGTAGTTATTTCCATGTTTCTACAGATGGCTGTGTAGATATTTCCATGTGTATAAAGATGGCAGTGTAGAGACTTCCATGTTTTTACAGATGGCGGTGTAGATATTTCCATGTTTATACAGATAGATGTGTGGCCATTTCCATGTTTATACAGATAGCGATGTAGATATTTCCATGTTTATAGAGATGGCTATGTAGATATTTCCATGTTTACACAGATAGCGCTGTAGGTATTTCCATGTTTATACAGATGGCGGTGTAGATATTTCCATGTTTATACAGATGGCGGTGTAGATATTACCTTGTTTATACATATAGCAGTGTAGATATTTCCATGTTTATACATATAGCGCTGTAGATATTTCCATGTTTACAGAGATAGCAGTGCAGATATTTCCATCTTTGCACAGATTGCGGTGTAGATATTGCCATCTTTACAGAGATAACGGTGTAGATATTTCCAAATTTACACAGATAGCTGTGTAGATATTTCCATGTTTACAGAGATAGCATTTTAGATATTTGCATGTTTATACAGATAGCTGTGTAGATATTTCCATGTTTATACAGATAGCACTGTAGATATTTCCATGTTTATACAGACAGCTGTGTAGATATTTCAATGTTTATTAGAGATAGCGGCGTAGATATTTCCATATTTATACAGACGGCGGTGTAGATATTTCCATGTTTATAGACAAAGCAGTGGAGATATTTCCATGTTTATACAGACAGCTGTGTAGATATTTCCATGTTTATTAGAGATAGCGGTGTAGATATTTCCATATTTATACAGACAGCGGTGTAGATATTTCCATGTTTATACAGATGGCGGTGTAGATATTTCCATGTTTATACAGATGGCGGTGGAGATATTTCCATGTTTATACAGATAGCGGTGTAGATATTTCCATGTTACAGAGATAGCATTGTAGATATTTCCATGTTTATACAGACAGCGGTGGAGATATTTCCAAGTTTATGCAGGTGGCGGTGTAGATATTTCCATGTTTATAAAGATTGCGGTGTAGATATTTCCATTTTGATAGAGATGGCGGTGTAGATATTTCCAGGTTTATACAGATAGCGGTGTAGGTATTTCCATGTTTACAGAGGTTGTGGTGTAGTTGCTTCCATTTTTGCACAGATTGCGGTTTAGATATTGCCATCTTTACACTGACAGCGGTGTAGATATTTCCAACTTTACACAGATAGCTGTGCAGATATTTCCATGTTTACAGAGATTGCATTGTAGATATTTCCATGTTTCTACATATAGCGGTGTAGATAATTCCATGTTTACACAGTTATCAGTGTGGCTATTTCCATGTTTATACAGATAGCGATGTAGTCATTTCCATGTTTATAGAGATGGCTGTGTAGATATTTCCATGTTTATACAGTTGGTAGTGTAGATATTTCAATGTTTACACAGATGGCGGTGTAGATATTTCCATGTTTATACAGATGGCGATGTAGATATTTCCATGTTTACAGAGATAGCGGTGTAGATATTTCCATCTTTGTACAGATTGCGGTGTAGATATTTCCATCTTTACACAGATAGCTGTGTAGGTATTTCCAAGTTTACACAGTTAGCTGTGTAGATATTTCCATGTTTACACAGATAGCGTTGAAGATATTTCCATGTTTATACAGATAGCGGTGTAGATATTTCCATGTTTATACAGATAGCGGTGTAGATATTTCCATGTTTATATAGATAGCGATGTAGATATTTCCAAGTTTATACAGATAATGATGTTGATATTTCCATGTTTATACAGATAGCGGTTGAGTTTTTTCCATGTTTATAAAGGTAGCGGTGGAGATATTTCCATCTTTATACAGATGGCCGTGGAGATATTTCCAAGTTTATACAGATACCTGTGTAGATATTCCCGTGTTTATACACATAGCGGTGTAGATATTTCCGTGTTTATACTGAAAACGGTGTAGGTATTTCCATGTTTATGGAGATAGCGGTGTAGTTATTTCCATGTTTCTACAGATGGCTGTGTATATATTTCCATGTGTATAAAGATGGCAGTGTAGATACTTCCATGTTTTTACAGATGGCGGTGTAGATATTTTCATGTTTATACAGATAGCCGTGTGGCCATTTCCATGTGTATACAGAAGGCAGTGTAGATATTTCCATGTTTATAAAGATGCTGGTGTATTTATTTGCATGTTTATACAGATGACTGTGTAGATATTTGCATGTTTATACAGATGGCGCTGTAGATATTTCCATGTTTATAGACATAGCAGTGTAGATATTTCCATGTTTATACAGACAGCTGTGTAGATATTTCCATGTTTATCAGAGATAGCGGCGTAGATATTTCCATATTTATACAGATGGCGGTGTAGATATTTCCATGTTTATACACATAGCAGTGGAGATATTTCCATGTTTATACAGACAGCTGTGTAGATATTTCCATGTTTATTAGAGATAGCGGCATAGATATTTCCATATTTATACATATAGAGTTGTAGATATTTCCATGTTTATACAGATGGCGGTTTAGATATTTCTATGTCTATACAGATGGCGGTGTAGATATTTCCAGGTTTATACAGATAGCGGTGCAGGTATTTCCATGTTTACAGAGATAGCGCTGTAGATGCTTCCATCTTTGCACAGATTGCGGTGTAGATATTGCCATCTATACACAGACAGCGGTGTAGATATTTCCAACTTTACTCAGATAGCGGTGTAGATATTTCCATGTTTATAAAGATAGCGGTGTAGATATTTCCATGTTTATACAGAGTGGTGTAGATATTTCCATGTTTATACAGATAGCGGTGTAGATATTTCCATGTTTATACAGATAGCGGTGTAGATATTTCCATGTTTATACAGATAGCGGTGTAGATAATTCCATGTTTATACAGATAGCGGTGAAGATATTTCCATGTTTATACAGATGGCGGTGGAGATATTTCGAAGTTTATACAGATACCGGTGTAGATATTTCCATGTTTATACAGACAGAGGTGTAGATATTTCCATGTTTATACTGAAAACGGTGTAGGTATTTCCATGTTTATAGAGATAGCGGTGTATATATTTCCAAGTTTATTCAGATGGTTGTGCAGATATTTCCATGTGCATAAAGATGGCAGTGTAGATATTTCCATGTTTTTACAGATGGCGGTGTAGATATTTCCATGTTTATACAGATAGCGGTGTAGATATTTCCATGTTTATACAGATAGCATTGGAGATATTCCCTGTTTATACAAATAGCGATGTAGATATTTCCATGTTTAAGGATGGCTGTGTAGATATTTCCATGTGTATACAGAAGGCAGTGTAGACATTTCCATGTTTACAAAGATGCTGGTGTAGTTATTTCCATATTTATACGGATGACTGTGTAGATATTTGCGTGTTTATTCAGATGGTGGTGTAGATATTTCCATGTTTATAGACATAGCAGTGTAGATATTTCCATGTTTATACAGATAGCTGTGTAGGTATTTCCATGTTTATTAGAGATAGCGGCGTAGATATTTCCATATTTATACTGATAGCGGTGTAGATATTTCCACGTTTATACAGATGGCGGTGTAGATATTTCCATGTTTATACAGATAGCGGTGTAGATATTTCTATGTTTTCAGAGATAGCAGTGCAGATGTTTCCATCTTTGCACAGATTGCGCTGTAGATATTGCCATCTTTACACAGATAGCGGTGTAGATATTTCCAACTTTACACAGATAGCAGTGTAGATATTTCCATGTTTATACAGATAGCGGTGTAGATATTTCCATGTTTATACATATAGCGGTGTAGATATTTCCAGGTTTATGCAGATAGCCGTGTAGATATTTCCATGTTTATAAAGATAGCGGTGTAGATATTTCCACGTTTATACAGATAGCGGTGGAGTTATTTCCATGTTTATAAAGAGAGCAGTGTAGATATCTCCATGTTTATACTGACGGCGGTGTAGATATTTCCATGTTTATACAGATGGTGGTGTAGATATTTCCATTTTGATAGAGATGGCGGTGTACATACTTCCAGGTTTATACAGATAGCGGTGTAGGTATTTCCATGTTTACAGAGGTTGTGGTGTAGATATTTCCATAATTGCCCAGATTGCGGTGTAGATATTTCCATCTTTACACAGATAGCGGTGTACATATTTCCATGTTTACACAGATAGCTGTGAAGGTATTCCCATGTTTACACAGATAGTGTTGTAGATATATACATGTTTATTCAAGTAGCGGTGTAGATATTTCCATGTTTATAAAAATAGCGGTGTAGATATTTCCATGTTTATAGAGATGTCGCTGGAGATATTTCCATATTTATACAGATAGAGGTGGAGATGTTTCCATGTTTATAGAGATAACGGTGTAGATATTTCCATGTTTATACAGATAGCGGTGGAGATATTTCCATGTTTATACAGATAGCGGTGGAGATATTTCCATGTTTACAGATGGCAGTGTGTGTATTTAGATGTTTATAGAGACAGCTGTGTAGATATTTCCATGTTTATACAGATATCGGTGTAGATATTTCCATCTTTATAGAGATGGCTGTGTAGATATTTCCATGTATATAGAGATGGCAGTGTTGATATTTCCATGTTTATGCATATAGTTGTGTAGATATCGCCATGTTCATGCGGATGACGGTGTAGGTATTTCCATGTTTATACATATGTCGGTGTACATATTTCCATGATTATAGGGATAGCCATGTAGATATTTCCATGTTTATACTGCTAGCGTTGTAAACATTTCCATGTTTATAGAGATAGCCATGTAGATATTTCCATATTTATACAAATAGCAGTGTAGATATTTCCATGTTTATACAGATACCGCTGTAGGCATTTCTATGTTTATATAGATCGTGGTGTACATATTTCCATATTTATACAGATAGCGGTATAGATATTTCCATGTTTGTACTGATAGCGGTGTTGGTATTTCCATGTTTATAGAGATGGCGGTGTAGATATTTCCATGTGTATAGAGATGGCGGTGTAGGTATTTCCATGTGTATAGAGATGGCGGTGTAGGTATTTCCATGTTTATAGAGATGGCGGTGTAGGTATTGCCATCTTTATAGAAATGGCGGTGTAGATATTTCCATGTTTATACAGATGGCTGTGTAGATATTTCCATGTCTATACAGATGGCAGTGTAGATATTTCCATGTTTATACAGATAGTTGTGTAGATATTTCCATGTTTATGCAGATGACTGTGTAGTTATTTCCATGTTTTTACAGATGGTGGTGTAGATATTTCCATGTTTATAGTGATAGCCATGAAGATATTTCCATTTTTATACAGCTAGCGGTGTAAACATTTCCATGTTTATGGAGATAGCGGTGTAGATATTTCCAAATTTATACAGACAGCGGTGTAGATATTTCCATGTTTATACAGATAGCGGTGTATATATTTCCATGTTTATACAGATAGCGGTGTAGATATTTCCATATTTATACAGGTTGCGATGTAGGTATTTCCATGTTTATGGAGATAGAGGTGTAGATATTTCCATGTTTATACAGATGGCTGTGTAGATATTTCCATGTGTATACAGATGGCAGTGTAGATATTTCCATGTTTATGCACATGAAGGTGTAGGTATTTCCATGTCCATACAGATGACTGTGTAGATATTACCATGTTTTTACAGATGGCGGTGTAGATATTTCCATGTTTATACAGATGACAGTGTAGATATTTCCATTTTTATACAGATAGTGGTGTAGATAATTCCATTTTTATACAGATGGCGGTGTAGATAATTCCATGTTTATATAGATAGCCATGAAGCTATTTCCATGTTCATACAGATAGCGGTGTAGGTATTTCCAAATTTATACAGATATTGGTGTAGATATTTCCATGTTTATACAGATAACGGTGTAGATATTTCTATGTTTATACAGATAGCGGTGTAGAAATTTCCATGTTTATACACATCGTGGTGTAGATATTTCCATGTTTATACAGACAACCGTGTAGATATTTCCATGTTTATACAGATAGCGGTGTAGGCATTTCCATGTTTACAGAGATTGTGGTGTAGATATTTCCATATTTGCACACATTGCGGTGTAGATATTTCCATCTTTACACAGATAGCGGTGTACATATTTCAATGTTTACACAGATAGCTGTGAAGTTATTCCCATCTTTACAAAGATAGTGTAGTAGATATTTCCATGTGTATACAAGTATCGGTGTAGATATTTCAATGTTTATAAAAATAGCAGTGTAGATATTTCCAAGTTTATAGAGATAGCGCTGGAGATATTTGCATGTTTATACAGATAGCGATGTAGAGATTTCTATGTTTATAAAGATATCGGTGAAGATATTTCGATTTTTATACAAGTAACGGTGTACATATTTCCATGTTTATACAGATCGTGGTGTAGATATTTCCATGTTTACACAGATAGCGGTGTAGATATTTCCATGTTTATACAGATAGCGGTGGAGATATTTCCATGTTTACAGAGATTGCGGTGTAGATATTTCCATATTTGCCCATATTGTGGTGTAGATATTTCCATCTTTACACAGATAGCGGTGTACATATTTCCATGTTTACACAGATAGCTGTGAAGGTATTCCCATGTTTATACAGATAGTGTTGTAGATATTTACATGTTTATACAAGTAGCAGTGTAGATATTTCCATGTTTATAAAAATAGCGGTGTAAATATTTCCATGTATATAGAGATATCACTGGAGATATTTCCATGTTTATACAGATAGCAATGTAGAGATTCCCATGTTTATACAGATAGCGGTGTAGATATTTCCATGTTTATTCAGATAGCGGTGAAGATATTTCCATGTTTACAGATCGCAGTGTGTATATTTACATGTTTATAGAGATAGCTGTGTAGATATTTCCATGTTTATGCAGATAACTGTGTAAGTATTTCAATGTTTATGCAGATGGTGGTGTAGGTATTTCCATGTTTATTCAGATAGCGGAGTAGATATTTCCATGTTTATATAGATGGCGGTGTAGATAGTTCCATGTTTATGGAGATGGTGGTGTAGATATTTTCATTTTTATATATATGGCATTGTAGATATTTCCATGTACACAGAGATGGCGGTGTAGATATTTCCATGTGTATAGAGATTACGGTGTAATTATTTCCATGTGTATAGAGATGGCGGTGTAAGTATTTCCATGTTTATAGAGATGGTGGTGTAGGTATTTCCATGTTTATAGAATTAGCGGTGTAGGTATTTCCATGATTATACAGATGGCTGTGTAGATATTTCCATATGTATACAGATGGCAGTGAAGATATTTTCATGTTGATACAGATGGTGTGTTGATATTTTCATGTTTATGCAGATGACTGTGTAGATATACCCATGTTTATGCAGACAGAGTTGTAGATGTTTCCATTTTCATAGAGATAGCGGTGCAGATATTTCCATGTTTATGCACATAGCGGTGTAGACATTTCCATATTTATAGAGATAGCGGTGTAGATATTTCCATGTTTAAACAGATGGCGGTGTAGATATTTCCATGTTTATAGAGATGGCGGTGTAGATATTTCCATGTTAATACAGATATCGGTGTAGATATTTCCATGTCCATGCAGATTACGGTGTAGATATTTCCATGTTTACACAGAAAGCGGTGTAGATATTTCCATCTATGCAAAGATTGCGGAGTAGATATTTCCATGTTTATTCAGATAGAGGTGTAGATGTTTCCATGTTTACACAGATAGCTCTGTAGATATTTCCATGTTTACACAGATAGCGTTGTAGTTATTTCCATGTTTATAGAGATAGCGGTTTAGATATTTCCATGTTTATACAGATAGCGGTGTAGATATTTCCATGTTTACAGAGATATCGCTGTAGATATTTCCATATTTGCACAGATTGCGGTGTAGATACTTCCATCTTTACAGATAGCAGAGTACATATTTCCATGTTTATACAGAGGGTGGTGTTGATACTTCCACGTTTACACAGATTGCGATGTTGATATTTCCATGTTTACACAGGTGGCGTTGTAGATATTTCCATGTTTATACAGATGGCGGTGTAGATATTTCTGTGTTTATACATACGGTGGGGGAGATATTCTCATGTTTATACAGATGGCAGTTTAGAGATTTCCATGTTTATACAGATGGCATTGTAGATATTTCCATGTTTATATGTATGGTGGTGTAGATATTTCCATGTCTAATCAGATGACTGTGTAGATATTTCCATGTTTTTACAGATGGCGGTGTAGATATTTCCATGTTTTTACAGATGTCGGTGTATATATTTCCATGTTTATGCAGATGGCGGTGTAGATATTTCCATGTGTATACAGATGGCATTGCAGATATTTCCATGTTTATACAGATGATGGTGTAGATATTTCCATGTTTATACAGATGACTGTGTAGTTATTTCCATGTTTTTACAGATGGCGTTGTAGATATTTCCATGTTTTTACAGATGGCTGTGTAGATATTTCCACGTTTATAGAGATAGCGGTGTAGATATTTCCATGTTTATTCAGATGGTGGTGTAGATATTTCCAAGTGTATAGAGATAACGGTGTAGATATTTCCGTATATATGCAGATGGCGGTGAAGATATTTCCACGTTCATACAGATAGTGGTGTAGGTATTTCCATGTTTATACAGATAGCGGTGTAGCTATTTCCATGTTTATACAGATAGCGGTGTAGATATTGCCATGTTTATACAGATGGCGGTGTAGATATTTCCACGTTTATACAGATGGCGGTGATAACACTTCCAAGTGTATACAGATAACGGTATTGATATTTCCATATTTATACAGATGGCGTTGTAGATATTTCCATGTATATACAGATGGGTGTGTAGATATTTCCATGTTTATACAGACGGTGGTGTTGATATTTCCATGTTTATACAGATAGCGGTGCAGATATGTCCATGTTCATACAGATAGCGGTGAAGGTCTTTCCATGTTTATACAGATCGTGGTGTAGATATTTCCATGTTTATACAGATAGCGGTGTAGATATTTCCATGTTTTTACAAACGGCGGTGTAGATATTTCCATGTTTATACAGACGGCAGTGTTGATACTTCCATGTTTATACAGAGTGCGGTGTTGATATTTCCATGTTTATACAGATGGCGGTGTAAATATTTCCATGTTTATATAGACAGCTGAGTAGATATTTCCATGCTTACACAGATAGTGGTGCAGGTATTTCCATCTTTATAATGATAGTGGTGTAGATATTTCCATTTTTACACAGATAGCGGTGTACATATTTCCATGTTTACACAGATAACGGTGTAGATATTTCCATGTTTACTCAGATAGCGTTGTAGATATTTCCCTGTTTATACAGATAGCGGTGTTTGTATTTCTATGTTCATACAGATAGCGGTGTAGATATTTCCATGTTTATACAGATAGCGGTGTAGATATTTCCATGTTTTTACAAACGGCGGTGTAGATATTTCCATGTTTATACAGATGGCAGTGAAGTTATTTCCATGTTTATACAGATGTTGATGTAGGTATTTCCATGTTTATACAGATGACTGTGTAGATATTTCCTTGTTTATACAGATGGCGGTGTAGGTATTTCCATGTTTATAGAGATAGTGGTGTAGATATTTCCATGTTTATAGAGATAGCGGTGTAGCTATTTCCATGTTTATACAGACAGCGGTGTTAGTATTTCCATGTTTACAGAGATAGCGGTGTTGATATTTCCATGTTTATAAAGTTCGCGGAATAGATATTTCCATCTTTATACTGATGGCAATGTAGATATTTCCATGTTTATACAGATAGTGGTGTAGATATTTCCATGTTTATAGAGACAGCGGTGTAGATCTTATCATGTTTATACAGATAGCGTTGTAGATATTTCCATGTTTATACAAATAGCGGTGGAGATATTTCCATGTTTATTGAGATAGCATTGAAAATATTTTTATGTTCCTACAGATGGGGGTGTTGATATCTCCATGTTTATAGAGATAGCAACGTAGATATTTCCATGTATATAGAGATAGCGCTGTAGATATTTCCATGTTTGTAGAGATAGCGGTGTACCTATTTCCTCATTTATACAGATAGCGGTGTAGATATTGCCATGTTTATACAGATAGCGTTGTATATATTTCCATGTTTATACAGAGAGCGGTGTTGATATTTCCAGGTTTGTACAGATAACGCTGTAGATATTCTCATGGTTATAGAGATAGCGGTGTAAATATTTCCATCTTCACACAGAAAGTGGCGTACATATTTCCATGTTTGCACAGATAGCTGTGTAGATATTTCGATGTTTACACAGATAGTGTTATAGATGTTTCCATGTTTATTCAGTTAGCGGTGGAGATATTTCCATGTTTATACAAATAGCGTTGTAGATATTTTCATGTTTATTCCGATCATGGTGTAGATATTTCCATGTTTACAGAGAAGGCGGTGTAGATGTTTCTATGTTTATAGAAAAAGCGGTGTAGCTATTTCCATTTTTACAGAGATGGCTTTGTAGATATTTCCATGTTTATAGAGATAGCGGTGTAAGTATTTCCATGTTTATAGGGATAGCAGTGTAGATATTTCCATGTTAATACAGATAGCTGTGTAGATATTTCCATGTTTATACAGATAGCGGTGTAGATATTTCCAAATTTATAAAGATATGGGTGTAGATATTTCCATGCTTATAGAGTTAGCGGTGGAGATATTTCCATGTTTATAGAGATGACGGTGTAAGTATTTCCATGTTCATAGAGATGGCGGTGTAAGCATTTCCTTGTTTTTAGAGATAGCGGTGTAGATATATCCATGTTTATACAGATAGCGGTGTAGATATTTCCATGTTTATAGAGACAGCGGTGTTGGTATTTCCATTTTTATATTGATAGCGGTGTAGATATTTCCATGTTTATATAGCTCACGGTGTAGATTTTGTCTTCTTTATACAGATGGCGGTGTAAATATTTAACTTTTTATACAGATAGCGGTGTAGATACTTCCATGTTTATAGAGATAGCCATGTAGATATTTCCATGTTTATACAGATAGCGGTGTAGACATTTCCATGTTCATAGAGATAACGGTGTTGATATTTCCATATTTATACAGATAGCGGTGTAGATGTTTCCATGTTCATACAGATAGCCCTGTAGATATTTCCATGTTTATACAGATAGCGTTGTAGATATTTCCATGTTTATAAAGGTCGTGGTGTAGAAATTTCCATGTATATACAGATAGCGGTGTAGATATTTCCATGTTTATACAGGTAGCGGTGTAGAAATTTCCAAGTTTATACAGATCGCCGTGTAGATATTTCCAGCATTCTACAGATGGCAGTGTAGATATTTCCATGTTTATACAGATGGCGTTGTAGATATATCCATGTTTACACAGATGGCGGTGTAGATATTTCCAGGTTTATACAGAAAGCGGTGTAGATATTTCCATGTTTATACAGATAGCGGTGAAGATATTTCCATGTTTATTCAGATAGCAGTCGAGTTATTTCCATGTTTATAAAGATAGCGGTGGAGATATTTCTATCTTTATACAGATGGCGGTGGAGATATTTCCAAGTTTATACAGCTACCGTTGTAGATATTTCCGTGTTTATACAGATAGCGGTGTAGATATTTCCGTGTTTATACTGAAAATGGTGTAGGTATTTCCATGTTTATAGAGATAGCGGTGTAGTTATTTCCATGTTTCTACAGATGGCTGTGTAGATATTTCCATGTGTATAAAGATGGCAGTGTAGAGACTTCCATGTTTTTACAGATGGCGGTGTAGATATTTCCATGTTTATACAGATAGATGTGTGGCCATTTCCATGTTTATACAGATAGCGATGTAGATATTTCCATGTTTATAGAGATGGCTATGTAGATATTTCCATGTTTACACAGATAGCGCTGTAGGTATTTCCATGTTTATACAGATGGCGGTGTAGATATTTCCATGTTTATACAGATGGCGGTGTAGATATTACCTTGTTTATACATATAGCAGTGTAGATATTTCCATGTTTATACATATAGCGCTGTAGATATTTCCATGTTTACAGAGATAGCAGTGCAGATATTTCCATCTTTGCACAGATTGCGGTGTAGATATTGCCATCTTTACAGAGATAACGGTGTAGATATTTCCAAATTTACACAGATAGCTGTGTAGATATTTCCATGTTTACAGAGATAGCATTTTAGATATTTGCATGTTTATACAGATAGCTGTGTAGATATTTCCATGTTTATACAGATAGCACTGTAGATATTTCCATGTTTATACAGACAGCTGTGTAGATATTTCAATGTTTATTAGAGATAGCGGCGTAGATATTTCCATATTTATACAGACGGCGGTGTAGATATTTCCATGTTTATAGACAAAGCAGTGGAGATATTTCCATGTTTATACAGACAGCTGTGTAGATATTTCCATGTTTATTAGAGATAGCGGTGTAGATATTTCCATATTTATACAGACAGCGGTGTAGATATTTCCATGTTTATACAGATGGCGGTGTAGATATTTCCATGTTTATACAGATGGCGGTGGAGATATTTCCATGTTTATACAGATAGTGGTGTAGATATTTCCATGTTACAGAGATAGCATTGTAGATATTTCCATGTTTATACAGACAGCGGTGGAGATATTTCCAAGTTTATGCAGGTGGCGGTGTAGATATTTCCATGTTTATAAAGATTGCGGTGTAGATATTTCCATTTTGATAGAGATGGCGGTGTAGATATTTCCAGGTTTATACAGATAGCGGTGTAGGTATTTCCATGTTTACAGAGGTTGTGGTGTAGTTGCTTCCATTTTTGCACAGATTGCGGTTTAGATA
The DNA here is from genome assembly GCF_029289425.2 of Pan paniscus. NCBI lineage: Eukaryota > Metazoa > Chordata > Mammalia > Primates > Hominidae > Pan > Pan paniscus. The sequence continues at coordinate 1,031,182 of NC_073255.2, read as the reverse complement.
TTGCCATCTTTACACTGACAGCGGTGTAGATATTTCCAACTTTACACAGATAGCTGTGCAGATATTTCCATGTTTACAGAGATTGCATTGTAGATATTTCCATGTTTCTACATATAGCGGTGTAGATAATTCCATGTTTACACAGTTATCAGTGTGGCTATTTCCATGTTTATACAGATAGCGATGTAGTCATTTCCATGTTTATAGAGATGGCTGTGTAGATATTTCCATGTTTATACAGTTGGTAGTGTAGATATTTCAATGTTTACACAGATGGCGGTGTAGATATTTCCATGTTTATACAGATGGCGATGTAGATATTTCCATGTTTACAGAGATAGCGGTGTAGATATTTCCATCTTTGTACAGATTGCGGTGTAGATATTTCCATCTTTACACAGATAGCTGTGTAGGTATTTCCAAGTTTACACAGTTAGCTGTGTAGATATTTCCATGTTTACACAGATAGCGTTGAAGATATTTCCATGTTTATACAGATAGCGGTGTAGATATTTCCATGTTTATACAGATAGCGGTGTAGATATTTCCATGTTTATATAGATAGCGATGTAGATATTTCCAAGTTTATACAGATAATGATGTTGATATTTCCATGTTTATACAGATAGCGGTTGAGTTTTTTCCATGTTTATAAAGGTAGCGGTGGAGATATTTCCATCTTTATACAGATGGCCGTGGAGATATTTCCAAGTTTATACAGATACCTGTGTAGATATTCCCGTGTTTATACACATAGCGGTGTAGATATTTCCGTGTTTATACTGAAAACGGTGTAGGTATTTCCATGTTTATGGAGATAGCGGTGTAGTTATTTCCATGTTTCTACAGATGGCTGTGTATATATTTCCATGTGTATAAAGATGGCAGTGTAGATACTTCCATGTTTTTACAGATGGCGGTGTAGATACTTTCATGTTTATACAGATAGCCGTGTGGCCATTTCCATGTGTATACAGAAGGCAGTGTAGATATTTCCATGTTTATAAAGATGCTGGTGTATTTATTTGCATGTTTATACAGATGACTGTGTAGATATTTGCATGTTTATACAGATGGCGCTGTAGATATTTCCATGTTTATAGACATAGCAGTGTAGATATTTCCATGTTTATACAGACAGCTGTGTAGATATTTCCATGTTTATCAGAGATAGCGGCGTAGATATTTCCATATTTATACAGATGGCGGTGTAGATATTTCCATGTTTATACACATAGCAGTGGAGATATTTCCATGTTTATACAGACAGCTGTGTAGATATTTCCATGTTTATTAGAGATAGCGGCATAGATATTTCCATATTTATACATATAGAGTTGTAGATATTTCCATGTTTATACAGATGGCGGTTTAGATATTTCTATGTCTATACAGATGGCGGTGTAGATATTTCCAGGTTTATACAGATAGCGGTGCAGGTATTTCCATGTTTACAGAGATAGCGCTGTAGATGCTTCCATCTTTGCACAGATTGCGGTGTAGATATTGCCATCTATACACAGACAGCGGTGTAGATATTTCCAACTTTACTCAGATAGCGGTGTAGATATTTCCATGTTTATAAAGATAGCGGTGTAGATATTTCCATGTTTATACAGAGTGGTGTAGATATTTCCATGTTTATACAGATAGCGGTGTAGATATTTCCATGTTTATACAGATAGCGGTGTAGATATTTCCATGTTTATACAGATAGCGGTGTAGATAATTCCATGTTTATACAGATAGCGGTGAAGATATTTCCATGTTTATACAGATGGCGGTGGAGATATTTCGAAGTTTATACAGATACCGGTGTAGATATTTCCATGTTTATACAGACAGAGGTGTAGATATTTCCATGTTTATACTGAAAACGGTGTAGGTATTTCCATGTTTATAGAGATAGCGGTGTATATATTTCCAAGTTTATTCAGATGGTTGTGCAGATATTTCCATGTGCATAAAGATGGCAGTGTAGATATTTCCATGTTTTTACAGATGGCGGTGTAGATATTTCCATGTTTATACAGATAGCGGTGTAGATATTTCCATGTTTATACAGATAGCATTGGAGATATTCCCTGTTTATACAAATAGCGATGTAGATATTTCCATGTTTAAGGATGGCTGTGTAGATATTTCCATGTGTATACAGAAGGCAGTGTAGACATTTCCATGTTTACAAAGATGCTGGTGTAGTTATTTCCATATTTATACGGATGACTGTGTAGATATTTGCGTGTTTATTCAGATGGTGGTGTAGATATTTCCATGTTTATAGACATAGCAGTGTAGATATTTCCATGTTTATACAGATAGCTGTGTAGGTATTTCCATGTTTATTAGAGATAGCGGCGTAGATATTTCCATATTTATACTGATAGCGGTGTAGATATTTCCACGTTTATACAGATGGCGGTGTAGATATTTCCATGTTTATACAGATAGCGGTGTAGATATTTCTATGTTTTCAGAGATAGCAGTGCAGATGTTTCCATCTTTGCACAGATTGCGCTGTAGATATTGCCATCTTTACACAGATAGCGGTGTAGATATTTCCAACTTTACACAGATAGCAGTGTAGATATTTCCATGTTTATACAGATAGCGGTGTAGATATTTCCATGTTTATACATATAGCGGTGTAGATATTTCCAGGTTTATGCAGATAGCCGTGTAGATATTTCCATGTTTATAAAGATAGCGGTGTAGATATTTCCACGTTTATACAGATAGCGGTGGAGTTATTTCCATGTTTATAAAGAGAGCAGTGTAGATATCTCCATGTTTATACTGACGGCGGTGTAGATATTTCCATGTTTATACAGATGGTGGTGTAGATATTTCCATTTTGATAGAGATGGCGGTGTACATACTTCCAGGTTTATACAGATAGCGGTGTAGGTATTTCCATGTTTACAGAGGTTGTGGTGTAGATATTTCCATAATTGCCCAGATTGCGGTGTAGATATTTCCATCTTTACACAGATAGCGGTGTACATATTTCCATGTTTACACAGATAGCTGTGAAGGTATTCCCATGTTTACACAGATAGTGTTGTAGATATATACATGTTTATTCAAGTAGCGGTGTAGATATTTCCATGTTTATAAAAATAGCGGTGTAGATATTTCCATGTTTATAGAGATGTCGCTGGAGATATTTCCATATTTATACAGATAGAGGTGGAGATGTTTCCATGTTTATAGAGATAACGGTGTAGATATTTCCATGTTTATACAGATAGCGGTGGAGATATTTCCATGTTTATACAGATAGCGGTGGAGATATTTCCATGTTTACAGATGGCAGTGTGTGTATTTAGATGTTTATAGAGACAGCTGTGTAGATATTTCCATGTTTATACAGATATCGGTGTAGATATTTCCATCTTTATAGAGATGGCTGTGTAGATATTTCCATGTATATAGAGATGGCAGTGTTGATATTTCCATGTTTATGCATATAGTTGTGTAGATATCGCCATGTTCATGCGGATGACGGTGTAGGTATTTCCATGTTTATACATATGTCGGTGTACATATTTCCATGATTATAGGGATAGCCATGTAGATATTTCCATGTTTATAGTGCTAGCGTTGTAAACATTTCCATGTTTATAGAGATAGCCATGTAGATATTTCCATATTTATACAAATAGCAGTGTAGATATTTCCATGTTTATACAGATACCGCTGTAGGCATTTCTATGTTTATATAGATCGTGGTGTACATATTTCCATATTTATACAGATAGCGGTATAGATATTTCCATGTTTGTACTGATAGCGGTGTTGGTATTTCCATGTTTATAGAGATGGCGGTGTAGATATTTCCATGTGTATAGAGATGGCGGTGTAGGTATTTCCATGTGTATAGAGATGGCGGTGTAGGTATTTCCATGTTTATAGAGATGGCGGTGTAGGTATTGCCATCTTTATAGAAATGGCGGTGTAGATATTTCCATGTTTATACAGATGGCTGTGTAGATATTTCCATGTCTATACAGATGGCAGTGTAGATATTTCCATGTTTATACAGATAGTTGTGTAGATATTTCCATGTTTATGCAGATGACTGTGTAGTTATTTCCATGTTTTTACAGATGGTGGTGTAGATATTTCCATGTTTATAGTGATAGCCATGAAGATATTTCCATTTTTATACAGCTAGCGGTGTAAACATTTCCATGTTTATGGAGATAGCGGTGTAGATATTTCCAAATTTATACAGACAGCGGTGTAGATATTTCCATGTTTATACAGATAGCGGTGTATATATTTCCATGTTTATACAGATAGCGGTGTAGATATTTCCATATTTATACAGGTTGCGATGTAGGTATTTCCATGTTTATGGAGATAGAGGTGTAGATATTTCCATGTTTATACAGATGGCTGTGTAGATATTTCCATGTGTATACAGATGGCAGTGTAGATATTTCCATGTTTATGCACATGAAGGTGTAGGTATTTCCATGTCCATACAGATGACTGTGTAGATATTACCATGTTTTTACAGATGGCGGTGTAGATATTTCCATGTTTATACAGATGACAGTGTAGATATTTCCATTTTTATACAGATAGTGGTGTAGATAATTCCATTTTTATACAGATGGCGGTGTAGATAATTCCATGTTTATATAGATAGCCATGAAGCTATTTCCATGTTCATACAGATAGCGGTGTAGGTATTTCCAAATTTATACAGATATTGGTGTAGATATTTCCATGTTTATACAGATAACGGTGTAGATATTTCTATGTTTATACAGATAGCGGTGTAGAAATTTCCATGTTTATACACATCGTGGTGTAGATATTTCCATGTTTATACAGACAACCGTGTAGATATTTCCATGTTTATACAGATAGCGGTGTAGGCATTTCCATGTTTACAGAGATTGTGGTGTAGATATTTCCATATTTGCACACATTGCGGTGTAGATATTTCCATCTTTACACAGATAGCGGTGTACATATTTCAATGTTTACACAGATAGCTGTGAAGTTATTCCCATCTTTACAAAGATAGTGTAGTAGATATTTCCATGTGTATACAAGTATCGGTGTAGATATTTCAATGTTTATAAAAATAGCAGTGTAGATATTTCCAAGTTTATAGAGATAGCGCTGGAGATATTTGCATGTTTATACAGATAGCGATGTAGAGATTTCTATGTTTATAAAGATATCGGTGAAGATATTTCGATTTTTATACAAGTAACGGTGTACATATTTCCATGTTTATACAGATCGTGGTGTAGATATTTCCATGTTTACACAGATAGCGGTGTAGATATTTCCATGTTTATACAGATAGCGGTGGAGATATTTCCATGTTTACAGAGATTGCGGTGTAGATATTTCCATATTTGCCCATATTGTGGTGTAGATATTTCCATCTTTACACAGATAGCGGTGTACATATTTCCATGTTTACACAGATAGCTGTGAAGGTATTCCCATGTTTATACAGATAGTGTTGTAGATATTTACATGTTTATACAAGTAGCAGTGTAGATATTTCCATGTTTATAAAAATAGCGGTGTAAATATTTCCATGTATATAGAGATATCACTGGAGATATTTCCATGTTTATACAGATAGCAATGTAGAGATTCCCATGTTTATACAGATAGCGGTGTAGATATTTCCATGTTTATTCAGATAGCGGTGAAGATATTTCCATGTTTACAGATCGCAGTGTGTATATTTACATGTTTATAGAGATAGCTGTGTAGATATTTCCATGTTTATGCAGATAACTGTGTAAGTATTTCAATGTTTATGCAGATGGTGGTGTAGGTATTTCCATGTTTATTCAGATAGCGGAGTAGATATTTCCATGTTTATATAGATGGCGGTGTAGATAGTTCCATGTTTATGGAGATGGCGGTGTAGATATTTTCATTTTTATATATATGGCATTGTAGATATTTCCATGTACACAGAGATGGCGGTGTAGATATTTCCATGTGTATAGAGATTACGGTGTAATTATTTCCATGTGTATAGAGATGGCGGTGTAAGTATTTCCATGTTTATAGAGATGGTGGTGTAGGTATTTCCATGTTTATAGAATTAGCGGTGTAGGTATTTCCATGATTATACAGATGGCTGTGTAGATATTTCCATATGTATACAGATGGCAGTGAAGATATTTTCATGTTGATACAGATGGTGTGTTGATATTTTCATGTTTATGCAGATGACTGTGTAGATATACCCATGTTTATGCAGACAGAGTTGTAGATGTTTCCATGTTCATAGAGATAGCGGTGCAGATATTTCCATGTTTATGCACATAGCGGTGTAGACATTTCCATATTTATAGAGATAGCGGTGTAGATATTTCCATGTTTAAACAGATGGCGGTGTAGATATTTCCATGTTTATAGAGATGGCGGTGTAGATATTTCCATGTTAATACAGATATCGGTGTAGATATTTCCATGTCCATGCAGATGACGATGTAGATATTTCCATGTTTACACAGAAAGCGGTGTAGATATTTCCATCTATGCAAAGATTGCGGAGTAGATATTTCCATGTTTATTCAGATAGAGGTGTAGATGTTTCCATGTTTACACAGATAGCTCTGTAGATATTTCCATGTTTACACAGATAGCGTTGTAGTTATTTCCATGTTTATAGAGATAGCGGTTTAGATATTTCCATGTTTATACAGATAGCGGTGTAGATATTTCCATGTTTACAGAGATATCGCTGTAGATATTTCCATATTTGCACAGATTGCGGTGTAGATACTTCCATCTTTACAGATAGCAGAGTACATATTTCCATGTTTATACAGAGGGTGGTGTTGATACTTCCACGTTTACACAGATTGCGATGTTGATATTTCCATGTTTACACAGGTGGCGTTGTAGATATTTCCATGTTTATACAGATGGCGGTGTAGATATTTCTGTGTTTATACATACGGTGGGGGAGATATTCTCATGTTTATACAGATGGCAGTTTAGAGATTTCCATGTTTATACAGATGGCATTGTAGATATTTCCATGTTTATATGTATGGTGGTGTAGATATTTCCATGTCTAATCAGATGACTGTGTAGATATTTCCATGTTTTTACAGATGGCGGTGTAGATATTTCCATGTTTTTACAGATGTCGGTGTATATATTTCCATGTTTATGCAGATGGCGGTGTAGATATTTCCATGTGTATACAGATGGCATTGCAGATATTTCCATGTTTATACAGATGATGGTGTAGATATTTCCATGTTTATACAGATGACTGTGTAGTTATTTCCATGTTTTTACAGATGGCGTTGTAGATATTTCCATGTTTTTACAGATGGCTGTGTAGATATTTCCACGTTTATAGAGATAGCGGTGTAGATATTTCCATGTTTATTCAGATGGTGGTGTAGATATTTCCAAGTGTATAGAGATAACGGTGTAGATATTTCCGTATATATGCAGATGGCGGTGAAGATATTTCCACGTTCATACAGATAGTGGTGTAGGTATTTCCATGTTTATACAGATAGCGGTGTAGCTATTTCCATGTTTATACAGATAGCGGTGTAGATATTGCCATGTTTATACAGATGGCGGTGTAGATATTTCCACGTTTATACAGATGGCGGTGATAACACTTCCAAGTGTATACAGATAACGGTATTGATATTTCCATATTTATACAGATGGCGTTGTAGATATTTCCATGTATATACAGATGGGTGTGTAGATATTTCCATGTTTATACAGACGGTGGTGTTGATATTTCCATGTTTATACAGATGGCGGTGTAGATATTTCCATGTTTATACAGATGGCGGTGTAGATATTTTCATGTTTGCACAGATAGCGGTGTAGATATTTCTATGTTTACACAGATAGCGGTGTAGATATTTCCATGTTTATGCAAATGGTGGTGTAGATTTTCGATGTTTATAGGGATAGTGTTGTAGATATTTCCATATTTATACAGATGTCGGTGTAGATATTTCCATGTTTATACAGATGGCAGTTTAGGTATTTCCATGTTTATACAGATAGCGGTGCAGATATGTCCATGTTCATACAGATAGCGGTGAAGGTCTTTCCATGTTTATACAGATCGTGGTGTAGATATTTCCATGTTTATACAGATAGCGGTGTAGATATTTCCATGTTTTTACAAACGGCCGTGTAGATATTTCCATGTTTATACAGACGGCAGTGTTGATACTTCCATGTTTATACAGAGTGCGGTGTTGATATTTCCATGTTTATACAGATGGCGGTGTAAATATTTCCATGTTTATATAGACAGCTGAGTAGATATTTCCATGCTTACACAGATAGTGGTGCAGGTATTTCCATCTTTATAATGATAGTGGTGTAGATATTTCCATTTTTACACAGATAGCGGTGTACATATTTCCATGTTTACACAGATAACGGTGTAGATATTTCCATGTTTACTCAGATAGCGTTGTAGATATTTCCCTGTTTATACAGATAGCGGTGTTTGTATTTCTATGTTCATACAGATAGCGGTGTACATATTTCCATGTTTATACAGCTCGCCGTGTAGATATATCCAGTTTTATACAGATGGCGGTGTAGATATTTCCGTGTTAATACATATGATGATGCAGATATTTACATGTTTATACAGATGGCGGTGTAGATAGTTCCATGTTTATGGAGATGGCAGTGTATTTTCATGTTTATAGAGATGGCGTTGTAGACATTTCCATGTTTATAGAGATAGCGGTGTAGGTATTTCCATGTTTACTGATGGCTGTGTAGATATTTCCATGCGTATACAGATGGCATTGTAGATATTTCCATATTTATACACATGGTGGTGTAGATATTTCCATGTTTATACAGAACACTGTGTAGATATTTCCATGTTTTTACAGATGGCTGTGTAGATATTTCCATGTTTATACAGAACACTTTGTAGATATTTCCATGTTTTTACAGATGGCTGTGTAGATATTTCCATGTTTTTACAGATGGCGGTGTAGATATTTCCATGTTTATGCAGATGGTGCTGTAGATATTTCCACGTTTATGCAGATAGCGGTGTAGATATTTCCATGTTTATAGAGATGGTGGTGTAGATATTTCCGCGTTTATAGAGATGGAGATGTAGCTATTTCCACGTTTACACACATGGCGGTGTAGATATTTCCATGTTTGCACAGATTACGGTGTAGATATTTCCATCTTTCTATTGATGGCGGTGTAGATATTTCCTTGTTTTTACAGATGGTGGTGCAGATATTTCCATGTTTTTGCTGATGGCGGTGTAGATATTTCCATGTGTATACAGATGGCATTGTAGATATTTGCGTGTTTATTCAGATGGTGGTGTAGATATTTCCATGTTTATACAGATGACTGTGTATAGATTTCCATGTTATTACAGATGGCGTTGTAGATAGTTCCATGTTTTTAATGATGGCGTTGTAGATGTTTCCATGTTCATGCAGATGGCGGTGTAGATATTTCCATGTTTATAGAGATAGCGGTGTAGTTATTTCCATGTTTATGCAGATGGTCGTGTAGATATTTCCATATTTATAGAGATAGCAGTTTAGATATTTCCATATTTATGCAGATGGTGGTGTAGATATTTCCATGTTTATAGAGATAGCGGTGTAGATATTTCCATATTTATACACATAGCGGTGTAGATATTTCCATGTTTACACAGATAGCGCTGCAGGTATTTCCATCTTTACAAGGATAGCGGTGTAGATATGTCCATCTTTACACAGATAGCGGTGTAGTTATTTCCATCTTCACAATGATACCGGTGTAGATATTTCCATCTTTACACAGATAGCGGTGTAGGTATTTCCATGTTGACAAAGATAACGGTGTAGATATTTCCATGTTTACTCAGATGGCGTTGTAGATATTTCTATGTTTATACAGATAGCGGTGTTGGTATTTCCATGTTTATACCTATAGCGTTGCAGATATTTCCATGTTTATACAGCTCGCCCTGTAGATATTTCCATTTTTATACAGATGTCGTTGTAGGTATTTCCATGTTTATACATATGACGGTGTAGATATTTCCATGTTTACAGAGATGGCGGTGTAGATAGTTCCATGTTCATGGAGATGACAGTGTAGATATTTTCATGTTTATAGGGATGGCGGTGAAGATATTTCCATGTTTATAGGGATAGCGGTGTAGGTATTTCCATGTTTATACATATGGCTGTGTAGATATTTCCATTTGTATACAGATGGCATTGTAGATATTTCCATGTTTATACAGATGGTGGTGTAGATATTTCCATATCTATACAGATGACTCTGTAGATATTTCCATGTTTTTACAGATGGCAGTGTACATATTTCCATGTTTATGCAGATGGCGGTGTAGATATTTCCATGTGTATACAGATGGCATTGTAGATATTTGCATGTTTATTCAGATGGTGGTGTAGATATTTCCATGTTTATACAGATGACTGTGTATAGATTTCCATGTTCTTACAGATGGCGGTGTAGATATTTCCATGTTTTTAAAGATGGCGTTGTAGATATTTACATGTTCATGCAGATGGCGGTGTAGATATTTGCATGTTTATAGAGATAGCGGTGAAGTTATTTCCATATTTATGCAGATGGTCGTGTAGATATTTCCATGTTTATAGAGATAGCAATTTAGATATTTCCATATTTATACACATAGCGGTGTAGATATTTCCATGTTTATATGGATATTGGAGTAGATATTTCCATGTTTACACAGATAGCGCTGTAGGTATTTCCATCTTTGCAATGATAGCGGTGTAGATATTTCCATCTTTACTCAGATAGCAGGGTAGTTATTTCCATATTTACAATGATAGCGGTGTAGATATTTCTATCTTTACACAGATAGCGGTGTAGATATTTCCATGTTTACAAAGATAACGGTGTAGATATTTCCATGTTTACTCACATGGCGTTGTAGATATTTCCATGTTTATAGAGATAGCGGTGTTGGTATTTCCATGTTTATACAGATAACGGTGTAGATATTTCCATGTTTATACAGATAGCGGTGTAGATATTTCCGTGTTTATACAGCTCGCCCTGTAGATTTTTCAATTTTTATACAGATGTCGGTGTAGGTATTTCCATGTTTATACATATGACGGTGTAGATATTTCCATGTTTACAGAGACGGCGGTGCAGATAGTTCTATGTTCATGGAGATGACAGTGTAGATATTTTCATGTTTATAGGGATGGCGGTGTAGATATTTCCATGTTTATAGAGATAGCGGTGTAGGTATTTCCATGTTTATACAGATGGCTGTGTAAATATTTCCATGTGTATACAGATGGCATTGTAGATATTTCCATGTTTATACAGATGGTGGTGTAGATATTTCAACATCTATACAGATGACTGGGTAGATATTTCCATGTTTTTACAGATGGCAGTGTACTTATTTCCATGTTAATGCAGATGGCGGTGTAGATATTTCCATGTGTATAGAGATGGCATTGTTGATTTTTCCATATTTATACACATAGTGTTGTAGTTATTTCCATGTTTATATAGATGACTGTTTAGATATTTCCATGTTTTTACAGATGGCATTGTAGATATTTTCATATTTATGCTGGTGGCGGTGTAGATTTTTCCATGTTCATAGAGATAGCGGTGTAGATATTTCCATGTTTATGCAGATGGTGGTGTAGATATTTCCATGTTTATAGAGATAGCAGTGAAGATATTTCCATATTTATGCAGATGGTGGTGTAGATAATTCCATATTTTTACAGATAGTGTGTAGGTATTTCCATGTTTATACAGATAGCGGTGAAGATATTTCCATGTTTATACAGATAGCGGTGTAGATATTGCCATCTTTATACAGATGGCGGTGTAGATATTTCCATGTTTATACAGAGGACGGTGTTGGTACTTCCAACTTTACACAGGTAGCGGTGTTGATATTTCAATGTTTACACAGTTGGCGTTGTAGATATTTCCATGTTTAAACAGATGGCGGTGTAGATATTTCTGTGTTTATACATACGGTGGTGTAGATATTTCCATGTTTATATAGATTGCGCTGTAGGTATTTCCATGTTTGCACAGATAGCGGTGTAGATATTTCCATGTTTACAAAGATAGTGGTGTAGATATTTCCAACTTTACAATGATAGCGTTGCAGATATTTCCATCTTTCCACAGACAGCGGTGTAGATATTTCCATGTTTACGTGTATAGCGTTGTAGATATTTCCATGTTTACACATATTGCGCTGTAGATATTTCCATGTTTATGCAAATGGTGGTGTAGTTATTTCCGTGTTTATAGAGATAGCGGTGTAGATATTTCAATATTTATACAGATGTCAGTGTAGATATTTCCATGTTTATACAGATCGCAGTGTAGGTATTTCCATGTTTATACAGATAGCGGTGTAGATATTTCCATGTTTATACAGATAGCGGTGTAGATCTTTCCAAGTTTATACAGATCATGGTGTAGATATTACCACGTTTATACAGATAGCTGTGTAGATGTTTCCATGTTTATACAGATGGCGTTGTACATATTTCCATGTTTATACAGATGGCGGTGTTGATATTTCCTTGTTTATACAGAGAGCGGTGTTGATATTTCCATGTTTATTCTGATGGTGGTGTAGATATTTCCATGTTTAAACAGATGTTGGTGTAGTTATTTCCATGATTATAGAGATGGCTGTATAGATATTTCCATATTTATAGAGATGGCGGTGTAGATATTTCCACGTTTATACAGATGGCGGTGTAGATATTTACATGTTTGCACAGATAGCGATGTAGTTATTTCCATCTTTCTACAGATGGCAGTGTAGATATTTCCATGTTTATAGAGATAGTGGTTGAGATATTTCCATGTTTATATAGATAGCGGTGTAGTTATTTCCATGTTTATAGATAGAGTGGTGTAGATATTTCCATGTTTATAGAGATAGCGGTGTAGATATTTCCATGTTTACGGAGACAGCGTTGTAGATATTTCCATGTTTACAGAGATAGTGTTGTAGGTATTTCCATGTTTATGCAGATAGCGGTGTAGATATTTCCATGTTTATACAGATAGCAGTGGAGATATTTCCATATTTATACAGATAGCGCTGTAGATATTTCCATGTTTATATAGACAGCGGAGTAGATATTTCCATGTTTACACAGATAGCGGTGTAGGTATTTTCATCTTTACAATGATAGCGGTATAGATATTCCCATCTTTACACAGATAGCGGTGTAGATATTTCCATGTTTACACAGATAACGGTGTAGATATTTCCATATTTACTCAGATAGCGTTGTAGATATTTCCGTGTTTATACAGATAGCGGTGTAGATATTTCCATGTCTATGCAGATGACTGTGTTGATATTTCCACGTTTTTGCAAATGGCAGTGTAGATATTTCCATGTTTTTACTGCTGGCTTTGTAGATATTTCCCTATTTATACAGATGGTGGTGTAGATATTTCCATGTTTATACAGATGACTGTTTAGATATTTCCAAGTTTTTACAGGTGGCATTGTAGATATTGCCATGTTTATGCAGATGGCGGTGTAGATATTTCCATGTTTATAGAGATAGCAGTGTATATATTTCCATGTTTATGCAGATGGTGGTGTAGATATTTCCATGTTCATAGAGATAGCGGTGAACATATTTCCATATTTATGTAGATGGAGGTGTAGATAATTCCATCTTTATACAGATTGGTTGTAGGTATTTCCATGTTTATACAGATAGCAGTGAAGATATTTCCATGTTTATACAGATAGCGGTGTAGATATTGCCATTTTTATACAGATGGCGGTGTAGACATTTCCATGTTTATACAGAGGGCGGTGTTGATACTTCCATGTTTATAGAGATTGCGGTGTTGATATTTCCATGTTTATACAGATGGCGTTGCAGATATGTCCATGTTTGTACAGATGGATTTGTAGATATTTCTATGTTTATACAGATGGTGGTGTAGATATTTCCATGTTTATATAGATGGCGGTGTGGATATTTCCATGTGTATGCAGATGGCGGTGTAGATATTTCCATGTTTGCACAGATAGCGGTGTAGATATTTCCATGTTTAAATCGACAGCGGAGTAGATATTTCCATGTTTACACAGATAGCGGTGTAGATATTTCCATCTTTACAATGAAAGCGGTGTAGATTTTTCCATCTTTACACAGATAGCGGTGAAGATATTCCCATGTTTACATGGATAGCGGTGTAGATATTCCCATGTTTACACAGATAGTGGTATAGATATTTCCATGTTTATGCAAATGTTGTTGTAGATATATCCATGTTTATAGAGATAGCATTGTAGATATTTCCATATTTATACAGTTGTCGGTGTAGATATTTCCAAGTTTATGCAGATAGCAGTGTAGGTATTTCCATGTTTGTACAGATAGCGGTGTACATCTTTCCATGTTTATACAGATCGTGGTGGAGATATTTCCAAGTTTATAATGAAAGCGGTGTAGATATTTCCATGTTTCTACAGATGGCAGTGTAGTTATTTCCATGTTTATACAGATGGCGATGTTGTTACTTCCATGTTTATTCAGATGGCGGTGTAGATATTTCCATGTTTAAACAGATGGTGGTGTAGATATTTCCATGTTTATAGAGATGACTGTGTAGATATTTCCATGTTTATAGAGATGGCGGTGTAGATATTTCCATGTTTATGCAGATGGCGGTGCAGATATTTCCATGTTTATAGAGATAGTGGTTGAGATATTTCCACGTTTACACAGATAGCGGTGGAGATATTTCCATGTTTATAGAGATAATGATGTATATATTTCCATGTTTGTAGAGATGGCGGTGTAGACATTTCCATCTTTACGCAGATAGCAGTGTAGATATTTCCATTTTTATACAGATGGCTGTGTAGGTATTTCCATGTTTATACATATGACGGTGTAGATATTTCCATGTTTATACAGATGGCGTTGTAGATAGTTCCATGTTTATGGAGATGGCAGTGTAGATATTTTCATGTTCATAGAATGGCGTTGTAGTTATTTCCATGTTTATAGAGATAGCGGTGTAGGTATTTCCATGTTTATACAGATGGCTGTGTAGATATTTCCATGTGTATACAGATGGCATTGTTGATATTTCCATGTTTATTCAGATGGTGGTGTAGGTATTTCCATGTCTATACAGATGACTGTGTTGATATTTCCACGTTGTTGCAAATGGCAGTGTAGATATTTCCATATTTTTACAGATGGCGTTGCAGATATATCCATGTTTATGCAGATGGCGGTGTAGATATTTCCATGTGTATACAGATGGCATTGTAGATATTTCCATGTTTATACAGATGGTGGTGTAGATATTTCCATATTTATACAGATGACTGTGTAGATATCTCCATGGTTTTACAGATGGCGGTGTAGATATTTCCATGTTCATGCAGATGGTGGTGTAGATATTTCCATGTTTATAGAGATAGCGGTGTAGATATTTCCATGTTTCTGCAGATGGTGGTTTAGATATTTCCGTGTTTATAGAGATAGCGGTGTAGATATTTCCATATTTATGCAGATGGCGGTGTAGATATTTCCATGTTTATACAGATGGCGGTGCAGATATTTCCATGTTTATAGAGATAGTGGTTGAGGTATTCCCATGTTTATACAGACTGCGGTGTAGATGTTTCCATGTTTACACAGATAGTGGTGTAGATATTTCCTTGTTTACAGAGACAGCGTTGTAGATACTTCCATGTTTATACACATTGTGCTGTAGGTATTTCCATGTTTATATAGATAGCGGTGTAGATATTTCCATGTTTATTCAGATAGCAGTGGAGATATTTCCATATTTATACACATAGCGGTGTAGATATTTCCATGTTTACACAGATAGCGGTGTAGGTATTTCCATCTTTATAATGATAGCGGTGTAGATATTTCCATCTTTACACAGATAGCGGTGTAGGTATTTCCATGTTTACACAGATAACGGTGTAGATATTTCCATGTTTACTCAGATAGCTTTGTAGATATTTCCGTGTTTATAGAGATAGCAGTGTTGGTATTTCCATGTCAATACAGATAACGGTGTAGATATTTCCATGTTTATACAGCTCGCAGTGCAGATATATCCATTTTTATACAGATGGCGGTGTAGGTATTTCCATGTTTATACATATGACGGTGTAGATATTTCCATGTTTATACAGATGGCGTTGTAGATAGTTCCATGTTTATGGAGATGGCAATGTAGATATTTTCATGTTCATAGAGATGGCGTTGTAGATATTTCCATGTTTATAGAGATAGCGGTGTATGTATTTCCATGTTTATACAGATGTCTGTGTAGATATTTCCTTGTGTATACATATGGTATTGTTGATATTTCCATGTTTATACAGATGGTGGTGTAGATATTTCCATGTCTATGCAGATGACTGTGTTGATATTTCCACGTTTTTGCAAATGGCAGTGTAGATATTTCCATGTTTTACAGATGGCGTTGTAAATATTTCCATGTTTATGCAGATGGCGGTGTAGATATTTCCATGTGTATACAGAAGGCATTGTAGATATTTCCATGTTTATACAGATGGTGGTGTAGATATTTCCATATTTTTACAGATGACTGTGTAGATATTTCCATGTTTTTACACATGGCGGTGTAGATATTTCCATGTTCATGCGGATGGTGGTGTAGATATTTCCATGTTTATAGAGATAGCGGTGTAGATATTTCCATGTTTCTGCAGATGGTGCTTTAGATATTTCCATGTTTATAGAGATAGCGGTGCAGATATTTCCATATTTATGCAGATGGCGATGTAGATATTTCCATGTTTATACAGATGGCGGTGCAGATATTTCCATGTTTATAGAGATAGTGGTTGAGATATTTCCACGTTTATACAGATAGCGGTGGGGATATTTCCATGTTTATAGAGATAGTGTTGTAGATATTTCCATGTTTATAGAGATAGTGGTTTAGACATTTCCATCTTTACACAGATAGCGGTGTAGATATTTCCTTGTTTACACTGATAGCGGTGTAAATATTTCCATGTTTACAGAGACAGCGTTGTATATATTTCCATGTTTATACAGATTGCATTGTAGGTATTTCCAGGTTTATATAGATAGCGGTGTAGATATTTCCATGTTTATACAGATAGCAGTGGAGATATTTCCATATTTATACACATAACGGTGTAGATATTTCTATGTTTATATAGTTAGCGGAGTAGATATTTCCATGTTTACACAGATAGCGGTGTAGTTTTTCCATCTTTATAATCATAGCGGTGTAGATATTTCCATCTTTACACAGATAGCGGTGTAGATATTTCCATGTTTACAGAGATAACGGTGTAGATATTTCCATGTTTACTCAGATAGAATTGTAGATATTTCCGTGTTTATACAGATAGCGGTGTTGGTATTTCCATGTTTATACAGATGGCGGTGTAGATATTTCCATGGTTATGCAGATAGCGGTGTAGATATTGCCTGTTTATGCAGATGGCGGTGTAGATATTTCCATGTTTTTACAGATGGCGGTGTAGATATTTTTATGTCTATACAGATGTTGGTGTAGATATTTCCATCTTTATACAGATGTTGGTGTTGATATTTCCATGTTAATACAGATGGTGGTGTAGGTATTTCCATGTTTGCACAGATAGTGGTGTAGATATTTCCATGTTTACACAGACAGTGGTGTAGTTATTTCCATGTTTATATAGATAGCGAAGTAGCTATTTCCATGTTTACACAGATAGCGGTGTAGATATTTCCATCTTTACAATGATAGCGGTGTAGATATTTCCAGCTTTCCACAGATAGCAGTGTAGATATTTCCATGTTTACATGGATAGCTTAGATATTTCCATGTTTACACAGATAGCAGTGTAGTTATTTCCATGTTGTTGCAAATGTTGGAGTAGATATTTCCATGTTCATAGAGATAGCGGTGTATAGATTTCCATATATAAACAGATGACGGTGTAGGTATTTCCACGTTTATACAGATAGCCGTGTAGGTATTTCCATGTTTATACAGATAGCTGTGTAGATCTTTCCATGTTTGTACAGATCGTGGTGTAGATCTTTCCATGTTTATACAGATCGTGGTGTAGATATTTCCATGTTTATACAGATAGCGGTGTAGATATTGCCATGTTTATGCAAATGGCGGTGTAGATATTTCCATGTTTATACAGATGGCGGTGTTGTTACTTCCATTTTTGTAAAGATAGCGGTGTTGCTCTTTCCATGTTTATACAGATGGCGTTGTAGATATTTCCATGTTTATACAGATGGCTGTGTAGATATTTCTATGTTTATACAGATGGTGGTGTAGATATTTCCAGGTTTATGCAGATGGCGGTGTGGATATTTCCATGTTTATACAGATGGCGTTGTAGATATTTCCATGTTTGCACAGTTAGCGGTGTAGATATTTCCATGTTTACAGAGATGGCGGTGTAGACATTTCCATGTTTATATACATAGCGGAGTAGATATTTCCATGTTTAACACAGATAGCGGTGTAGATATTTCCATCTTTATAATTATAGCGGTGTAGATATTTCCATCTTTCCACAGATAGGGGTGAAGATATTTCCATGTTTACACGGATAGCGGTGTAGATATTTCCATGTTTATACAGATGGCGGTGTTGATACTTCCATTTTTATAAAGATAGCGGTGTTGCTCTTTCCATGTTTATACAGATGACATTGTAGATATTTCCATGTTTATACAGATGGCTGTGTAGATATTTCTATGTTTATACAGATGGTGGTGTATATATTTCCATGTTTATACAGATGGCGGTGTGGATATTTCCATTTATACAGATGGCTGTGTAGATATTTCCATGTTTACACAGATAGTGGTATGGATATTTCCATGTTTATGCAAATGGTGGTGTAGATGTTTCCATGTTTATAGAGATAGCGGTGTAGATATTTCCATATTTATACAGTTGTCGGTGTAGATATTTCCATGTTTATATAGATAGCGGTGTATATCTTTCCATGTTTATACAGATCGTGGTGGAGATATTTCCAAGTTTATAATGATAGCATTGTAGATATTTCCATTTTTATACAGATGGCGGTGTAGATATTTCCATGTTCATACAGATGGCGGTGTTGATACTTCCACGTTTATACAGAGAGCGGTGTTGATATTTCCATGTGCATTCAGATGGCGGTCTAGATATTTCCATGTTTAAACAGATGGCGTTGTAGATATTTCCATGTTTATAGAGATGACTGTGTAGATATTTCCATGTTTATAGAGATGGCGGTGTAGATATTTCCATGGGTATACAGATGGCGGTGTAGATTTTCCATGTTTATAGAGATAGTGGTTGAGATATTTCCATGTTTATACAGATAGCGTTGGAGATATTTCCATGTTTACAGAGATAATGATGTAGATATTTCCATGTTTGTAGAGATAGCGGTGTAGACATTTCCATCTTTACGCAGATAGCGGTGTAGATATTTCCATGTTTACACAGATAGCGGTGTAGATATTTCCATGTTTACAGAGACAGCATTGTAGATACTTCCATGTTTATACACATTCCACTGTAGCTATTTTCATGTTTTTATAGATAGCGCTGAAGGTATTTCCATGTTAATACAGATAGCAGTGGAGATATTTCCATATTTATACACATAGCGGTATGGATATTTCCATGTTTACACAGATAGCGGTGTAGGTGTTTCCATCTTTACAATGATAGCGGTGTAGATATTTCCATCTTTACACAGATAGCGGTGTAGATATTTCCATGTTTACACAGATAACAGTGTAGATATTTCCATTTTTACTCAGCGTTGTAGATATTTCCGTGTTTATACAGAAAGCGGTGTTGGTATTTCCATGTTAATACAGATAGCGGTGTAGATATTTCCATGTTTATACAGCTCTCCATGTAGATATTTCCATTTTTATACAGATGGCAGTGTAGGTATTTCCATGTTTATACAGCTCGCCATGTAGATATTTCCATTTTTATACAGATGGTGGAGTCGGTATTTCCATGTTTATACATATGTCGGTGTAGATATTTCTATGTTTATACAGATGGCATTGTAGATTGTTCCATGTTGATGGAGATGGCAGTGTAGATATTTTCATGATCATAGAGATGGCGTTGTAGATATTTCCATGTTTATAGAGATAGCGGTGTAGGTATTTCCATGTTTATACAGATGACTGTGAAGATATTTCCATGTGTATACAGATGGC
The DNA here is from genome assembly GCF_029289425.2 of Pan paniscus. NCBI lineage: Eukaryota > Metazoa > Chordata > Mammalia > Primates > Hominidae > Pan > Pan paniscus. Next base: position 1,010,903 of record NC_073255.2, on the reverse strand, counting down.
ATTGTAGATATTTCCATGTTTATACAGATGGTGGTGTAGATATTTCCATGTCTATACAGATGACTATGTTGATATTTCCACGTTTTTACAAATGGCAGTGTAGATATTTCCATGTTTTTGCAGATGGCGGTAGAGATATTTCCATGTTTATGCAGATGGCGGTGTAGAAATTTCCATGTGTATACCGATGGCATTGCAGATATTTCCATGTTTTTACAGATGGTTGTGTAGATATTTCCCTATTTATACAGATGACTGTGTAGATATTTCCATGTTTTAACAGATGGCGGTGTAGATATTTCCATGTTTATGCAGATGGTGGTGTAGATATTTCCATGATTATAGAGATAGCGGTGTAGATATTTCCATGTTTCTGCAGATGGCGGTTTAGATATTTACATGTTTATAGTGCTAGCAGTGTTGATACTTCCATATTTATGCTGATGGCGGTGTAGATATTACCATGATTATTCTGATAGCGGTGTAGGTATTTCCATGTTTATATAGATAGCTGTGTAGATATTTCCATGTTTATACAGATTGCGGTGTAAATATTTCCATGTTTATACAGATGGCGTTGTAGATATTTCCATGGTTATACAGATGGCGGTGTAGATATTTCCATGTTTACACAGATGGCGGTGTAGATATATTTATGTTTATTCAGATGGTGGTGTAGATATTTCCATGTTAATACAGATGGCGGTGTAGGTATTTCCATGTTTGCACACATAGCGGTGTAGATATTTCCATATTTACACAGACAGCGGTGTAGTTATTTCCATGTTTATATAGATAGCGGAGTAGTTATTTCCATGTTTACACAGATAGCGGTGTAGATATTTCCATCTTTACAATGATAGCGGTGTAGATATTTCCATCTTTCCACAGATAGCGGTGTAGATATTTCCATGTTTACATGGATAGCGTAGATATTTCCATGTTTACACAGATTGCAGTGTAGTTATTTCCATGTTGTTGCAAATGTTGGAGTAGATATTTCCATGTTTATAGAGATTGCGGTGTAGAGATTTCCATATTTATACAGAAGACGGTGTAGGTATTTCCATGTTTATACAGATAGCCACGTAGGCATTTAGATGTTTATACAGATAGCGGTGTACTTCTTTACATGTTTATACAGACCGTGGTGGAGATATTTCCGAGTTTATAATGATAGCGGTGTAGATATTTCCATGTTTATACAGATGGCGGTGTAGATATTTCCATGTTCATACAGATGGCGATGTTGATACTTCCATGTTTATACAGAGAACGGTGTTGATATTTCCATGTTTATTCAGATGGCGGTGTAGATATTTCCATGTTTAAACAGATGGCGGTGTAGATATTTCCATGTTCATAGATATGACTGTGTAGATATTTCCATGTTCATAGAGATGGCCGTGTAGATATTTCCATGTGCATACAGATGGTGGTGTATATATTTCCATGTTTATAGAGATAGTGTTTGAGATATTTCCATGTTTATAGAGATAGCGGTGTAGATATTTCCATGTTTATACTGATAGCAGTGTATATATTTCCATGTTTACAGAGATAGCAGCGAAGACATTTCCATATTTGCCAACATCACGGTGTAGATATTTCCATATTTACACATATAGTGGTGTACATTTTTCCATGTTTACACAGATAGCTGTGTAGACATTGCCATGTTTACACAGATAGCGTTGTAGATATTTCCATGTTTATACAGATAGCTGTTTAGATATTTCCATGTTTATAAAGATAGCGGTGTAGGTATTTCCATGTTTATAGAGATATCGGTGTAGATATTTCCATGTTTATAGAGATGGCGGTGTAAGTATTTCTATGTTTATAGAGATAGCGGTGGAGATATTTCCATGTTTATAGAGATGGCGGTGTAGGTATTTCCATGTTGATAGAGATAGTGGTGCAGATATTTCCATGTTTATACACATGGCGGTGTAGATATTTGTATGTTTCTACAGATGACGGTGGTGGTAATTCCATGTTTATACAGATGGCGGTGTACATATTTCCATGTTTATACAGATAGGGGTGTTGATATTCCCATGTTTATACAGATAGCGGTATAGATATTTCCATTTTTATACAGATAGCGGTGTAGATATTTCCATGTTTATACAGATAGCGGTTTAGATATTTCCATGTTTATACAGATAGCGGTGTAGATATTTCCATTTTTGCACAGATGGTGGTGTAGATAGTTCCATGTTTACTGAGATGGCGGTGTAGACATTTTCATGTTTATAGAGATGGCGGTGTAGGTATTTCCATGTGTATACAGAGAGCGCAGTATATATTTCCATGTTTACACAGATGGCTGTGTAGGTATTTCCGTGTTTATACAGATGGCAGTGTAGATATTTCCATATTTATAGAGATGGTGGTGTAGATATTTTCATGTTTATACAGATGACTGTGTAGGTATTTCCATGTTTATACAGATGGCGGTGTAGGTATTTCCATGTTTATAGAGATTGCGGTCTAGATATTTCCATGTATATACAGATAGCGGTGTAGATATTTACATGTTTATAGAGATAGCGGTGTAGATATTTCCATATTTATACAAATAGCGGTGTAGGTATTTCCATGTTTATTCAGATGGCGGTGTTGATATTTCCATGTTTATACAGATAGCGGTGTGGCTAATTCCATGTTTATACACATGGCAGTGTAGATATTCCCTTGTTTATACAGATAGTGGTGTAGATATTTCCATGTTTATACAGATGGAGATGTAGATATTTAAATGTTTATATAGATGACTGTGAAGATATTTCCATGCTTTTACAGATAGTGATGTAGATATTTTCATGTTTATACATTTAGCGTTGTAGATATTTCCATGTATATACAGATAGCGGTGTAGATTTTCCCATATTTATACAGATAGCGGTGTAGATATTTCCATGTTTATAGAGATCGTGGTGAAAATATTTCCAGGTTTATAGAGATAGCGGTGTATATATTTCCATGTTTACACAGATAGCGGTGTATATATTTCCATGTTTAAAGCGATTGCAGTGAAGACATTTCCATATTTACACACATCATGGTGTAGATATTTCCATATTTACACATATATTGGTGTACATTTTTCCATGTTTACACAGATAGCTGTGTAGACATTGCCATGTTTACACAGATAGCGTTGTAGATATTTCCATGTTTATACAGATATCTGTTTAGATATTTCCATGTTTATAAAGATAGCGGTGTAGATATATCCATGTTTATAGAGATAGCGGTGGAGATATATCCAAGTTTATACATATAGCGATGTAGATATTTCCGTGTTTATACAGATAGCGGTGTAGATATTTCCATGTTTATACAGATAGCGGTGTAGATACTAGCATATTTATGCAGGTAGCGGTGTAGATATTTCCATATTTATACAGATAGTGGGGTAGATATATCCATGTTTATTCAGATAACGGTGGAGATATTTCCATGTTTATACAGATGGCGGTGTAGATATTTCCAAGTTTATACAGATAGCGATGTAGATATTTCCGTGTTTATACAGATTGTGGTGTAGTTATTTCCATGTTTATAGAGATAGCGGTGTAGATATGTCCGTGTTTATACAGATAACGGTGTGGATATTTCCATGTTTATACAGGTAGCGGTGGAGATATTTCCATGTATATACAGATAGTGGTGGAGATATGTCCATGTTTATACAGATGGCGGTGTAGATATTTCCAAGTAAATAAAGATAGCGCTGTAGATATTTCCATGTTTATACAGATAGCGGTGTAGATATTTCCATGTTTATACAGATTGCGGTGTAGGTATTTCCAAGTTTATACAGATAGTGGTGTAGATATTTCCATGTTTATACAGATGGCTGTGTAGATATTTCCAAATATATACATGTGGAAGGGTAGATATTTCCATGTTTATACAGATGGGGTGTAGATATTTCCATGATTATAGGCATAGCCTTGTAGATATTTCCATGTTTATACAGATAACTGTGTAGACTTTTCCAAGTTTATACAGATAGTGGTGTAGATATTTCCATATTTATACAGATAGCGGTGTAGGTATTTCCATGTTTATACAGAGAGCGGTTTAGGTATTTCCATGTTTATACAGATAGCGGTGTAGATATTTCCATGTTTATACAGATGGTGGTGAAGACAATTCCATGTATATAGAGATTGCGGTGTAGATATTTCCTTATCTATACCGATAACTGTTTAGGTATTTCCATGTTTATACAGATAGCGTTGTAGTCATTTGAATGTTTATACAGATTGCGGTGTAGTTATTTCCAAGTTTATGTAGATAGCTGTGTAGATATTTCCATGTTCATGCAAATGTCAGTGTAGACATTTCCATGTTTATACAGATGGTAGCGAAGTTATTTCCATGTTTATATAAATGGAGGTGTAGATATTTCCATGTTTATACAGATAGTGGTGTAGATATTTCCATGTTTGTACAGATGGCTGTGAAGGTATATCCATGTTTATACAGATGTCGCTGTAGATATTTCCATGTTTTCAGAGACAGCGGTGTAGATATTTCCATATTTATGCAGAAAGCGGTGTTGATATTTCCATGTTTATACAGATAGCGGTGTAGATATTTCCATGTTTATACAGATAGCCGTGTAGATATTTCCATGTTAGTAGAGATAGCGGTGTAGATATTTCCATGATTATACAGATGGCTGTGTAGATATTTCCATGTGTGTACAGTTGGCAGTGTAGGTATTTCCATATTTATACAGATGGATGTGTAGATATTTCCATGTTTATAGAGATGGCTGTGTAGATATTTCCATGTTTATACAGATGGCAGTGTAGGTATATCCATGTTTATACAGATAGTTGTGTAGATATTTCCAAGTTTATGCAGATGACTGTGAATGTATTTCCATGTTTATACAGATGGTGGTGTAGATATTTCCATGTTTATAGAGATTGCCTTGTAGATATTTCCATGTTTATACAGATAGCGGTGTAGACATTTCCATGTTTACACAGATAGCGGGGTAGATATTTCCATGTTTATACAGATTTTGGTGTAGATATTTCCATGTTTATATAGATAGCGGTGTAGATATTTCCATGTTTATACAGATGGCTGTGTAGATATTTCCATGTGTATACAGATGGCAGTGTAGATGTTTCCATGTTTATGCACATGGAGGTGTAGATATTTCCAGGTTTATAGAGATGACTGTGTAGATATTTCCATGTTTTTACAGATGGTGGTGTAGATATTTCCATGTTTATACAGATACTGGTGTAGACATTTCCATGTTTATAGAGATAGCGTTGTAGATATTTCCAAATTTATACAGAAATCGGTTTAGATATTTCCATGTTTATACATATAGCAGTGTATATATTTCCATGTTTATACAGTCAGTGGTGTACACATTTCCATGTTTATACAGATAGTTGTGTAGACATTTCCATGTTTATACAGATTGCGGTGTAGATATTTGCATGTTTATACAGATAGAGGTGGAGATATTTCCATGTTTACACAGATTGCGGTGTAGATATTTCCATATTTGCACAGATTGCGGTGTAGACATTTCCATCTTTACACAGATAACGGTGTACATATTTCCATGTTTACACAGATAGCTGTGAAGTTATTCCCATGTTTACACCGAATGTGTTGTAGACATTTATATGTTTATACAGGTAGCGTTGTTGATATTTCCATGTTTAAAAAAATAGCGGTGTAGATATTTCCATGTTTATAGAGATATCGCTGGAGATATTTCCATGTTTATACAGATAGCAATGTAGAGATTTCCATGTTTATACAGATAGCGGTGTAGATATTTCCATGTTTACACAGATAGCGGTGGAGATATTTCCATGTTTATACAAATAGCGGTGTAGATATTTCCATGTTTATACAGATAGCGGTGGAGATATTTCCAAGTTTATACAGAGAGCGGTGGGGATATTTCCATGTTTTTACAGATAGCGGTGGAGATATTTCCATGTTTATACAGATGGCAGTGTATATATTTCCATGTTTATAGAGTTAGCTGTGTAGATATTTCCATGTTTATAGAGATAGCGGTGTAGATATTTCCATGTTTATACAGATGGCAGTGTAGATATTTCCATGTTTATACAGATAACTGTGTAGGTATTTCAATGTTTATGTAGATGGTGGTGTAGATATTTCTATGTTTATAGAGATAGCCATGTAGATATTTCCATGTTTATACAGATAGCGGTGTAGGCATTCCCATGATTATAGAGATATCGGTGTAGATATTTCCATATTTATACAGATATCGGTGTTGATATTTCCATGTTTACACACATAGCGGTGTAGATATTTCCATGTTTATACAGATAGCGGTGTAGACATTTCCATGTTTATACAAGTCGTGGTGTGCATATTTCCATGTTTATACAGATAGCGGTGTAGGTATTTCCATGTTTATACAGATAGCGGTGTACATATTTCCATGTTTAGAGATATAGCGTTGTAGATATTTCCATATTTCCACAAATTGTGGTGTAGATATTTCCATCTTTACACAGATAGCGGTGTACATATTTCCACGTTTACACAGATAGCTGTGTAGATATTTCCATATTTACACAGATAGTGTTGTAGATATTTCCATGTTTATACTGATAGCAGTGAAGATATTTCCATGTTTATACAGATCGTGGTGTAGATATTTCCATCTTTCCACAGATGGCAGTGTAGATATTTCCATGTTTATAGAGATGGTGGTGTAGATATTTCTATGTTTATAGAGATAGCGGTGTAGATAATTCCATGTGTATAGAGATGGCAGTGTAGGCATTTCCATGTTTGTAGAGATAGTCGTGTAGATATTTCCATGTTTATACAGATAGCAGGGTAGATATTTCGATGTTTATAGAGATTGCTGTGTAGATATTTACATGGTTATACAGATGGCCGTGTAGATATTTCCATGTTTATACAGATGGCTGTGTAGGTATTTCCATGGGTATACAGATGGCAGTGTAGGTATTTCCATGTTTCTACAGATGGATGTGTAGATATTTCCATGTTTATACAGATGACTGTGTAGATATTTCCATGTTTTTACAGATGGCGGTGTAGACATTTCCATGTTTATACAGATAACGGTGTAGATATTTCCATGTTTATAGAGATGGCTGTGTAGGCATTTCCACGTTTATACAGATGGCAGTGTAGATATTTACAAGTTTATAGAGATAGTGGTGAAGATATTTCCATGTTTATGAAGATGACTGTGTAGGTATTTCCATGTTTATACAGATGGCGGTGTAGATATTTCCATGTTTATAGAGATAGCCATGTAGATATTTCCATGTTTATACAGCTAGCGGTGTAATCATGTCCATGTTTATAGAGATAGCGGTGTAGATATTTCCGTATTTATACACAAAGCGGTGTAGGTTTTTCCATGTTTATACAGATAGCGGTGGAGATATTTCCATGATTATAGACATAGCCTTGTAGATATTTCCATGTTTATATAGATAGCTATGTAGACTTTTCCAAGTTTATAGACATAGCGGTGTAGATATTTCCATATTTATACAGATAGCGGTGTAGGTATTTCCTTGTTTATACAGATAGCGGTATAGATATTTCCATGTTTATACAGATAGCGGTGTAGATATTTCCATGTTTATACAGATGGCGGTGTAGACAATTCCATGTATATAGAGACAGCGGTGTAGATATTTCCATATGTAAACAGATAACGGTTTAGGTATTTCCATGTTTATACAGATAGCGTTGTAGTTATTTCCATGTTTATACAGATTGTGGTGTAGTTATTTCCAAGTTTATGTAGATAGATGTGTAGATATTTCCATGTTAAAACAAAAATGCAGTGTAGATATTTCCATGTTTATACAGATGGTAGCGAAGTTATTTCCATGTTTATATAGATGGATGTGTAGATATTTCCATGTTTATACATATAGTGGTGTAGATATTTCCATGTTTGTACAGATGGCTGTGAAGTTATATCCATGTTTATTCAGATGTCGCTGTAGATATTTCCATGTTTTTAGAGATAGCGGTGTAGATATTTCCATATTTATTCAGATAGCAGTGTATCTATTTTCATGTTTATACAGATAGCGGTGTAGATATTTCCATGTTTATACATATCGTGGTGTAGACATTTCCATGTTTATTCAGATAGCGGTGTAGATATTTCCATGTTTATACAGATGGCACTGTAGATATTTCCATGTTTATACAGATAGCGGTGTAGATATTTCGATGTTCATGCAGATGGCGGTGAAGATATTTCCATGTTTATAGAGATGGCGGTGTAGGTATTTCTATGTTTATTGAGATAGCAGTGTATATATTTCCATGTGTATAGAGATGGCGATGTAGGTATTTGCATGTTTATAGAGACAGTCATGTAGATATTTCCATGTTTATACAGATAGCGGCACAGTTATTTCCATGTTTATACAGATAGCGGTGTTGGAATTTCCAGGTTTATACAGCTAGCGGTGTAGATATTTTCCATGTTTATACAGATAGGAATGGAGATATTTCCATGTTTATAGAGATAGTGGTGTAGATATTTCCAAGTTTATACAGATTGCGTTGGAGATATTTCTATGTTTATACAGATAGCAGTGGAGATATTTCCATGTTTATAGAGATCGTGGTGTAGGAATTTCCATATTTATACAGATAGCGGTGTAGATATCTCCATGTTTATACAGATATCGGTGGAGATATTTCCATGTTTATACGATAGCGATGTAGATATTTCCATGTTTATACAGATAGCGGTGGAGATATTTCCATGTTTACAGAGATTGCGGTGTAGATATTTCCATATTTGCCAAGACTGCGGTGTAGATATTTCCATCTTTACACAGATAGCGGTGTACATATTTCCCTGTTTACAGAGATTGCGGTGTAGATATTTCCATATTTGCCCAGATTGCGGTGTAGATATTTCCATCTTTACACAGATAGCGTTGTACATATTTCCATGTTTACACAGACAGCTGTGAAGGTATTCCCATGTTTACACAGATAGTGTTGCAGATATATACATGTTTATACAAGTAGCGGTGTAGATATTTCCATGTTTATAAAAATAGCGGTGTAGATATTTCCATGTTTATAGAGATGTCGCTGGAGATATTTCCATGTTTATACAGATAGAGGTGGAGATATTTCCATGTTTATAGAGATAACGGTGTAGATATTTCCATGTTTATACAGATCGCGGTGGAGATATTTCCGTGTTTATACAGATAGCGGTGGAGATATTTCCATGTTTACAGATGGCAGTGTGTATATTTACATGTTTATAGAGATAGCTGTGTAGATATTTCCATGTTTATACTGATAGCGTTGTAGATATTTCAATGTTTATACAGATGGCAGTGAAGATATTTCCATATTTATACAGATAGTGGTGTTGATATTTCCATGTTTATACAGATAACTCTCTAGGTATTTCAATGTTTATGCAGATGGTGGTGTAGATATTTCCATGTTTATAGAGATAGCCATGTAGATATTTCCATGTTTTTACAGATGGCGGTGTAGGTATTTCCATGTTTATACAGATGGCGGTGTAGATATTTCCATGTTTATAGAGATGGCTGTGTAGATATTTCCATGTTTATACAGATGGCAGTGTAGATATTTCCATGTTTATGCAGATAGTTGTGTAGATATCTCCATGTTCATGCGGACGACTGTGTAGGTATTTCCATGTTTATACAGATGGCGGTGTAGATATTATCATGATTATAGGGATAGCCATGTAGATATTTCCATCTTTATGCTGCTAGCGTTGTAATCATTAACATGTTTATAGAGATATCCATGTAGATATTTCCATATTTATACAAATAGCAGTGTAGATATTTCCATGTTTATACAGATACCGCTGTAGGCATTTCTATGTTTATATAGATCGTGGTGTACATAATTCCATATTTGTACAGATAGCGGTATAGATATTTCCATGTTTGTACAGATAGCGGTGTAGGTATTTCCATGTTTATACAGATAGTGTTGTAGATATTTCCATATTTATACAGATGTCGGTGTAGAGATTTCCATGTTTATACAGATGGCACTGTAGGTATTTGCATGTTCGTACAGATAGCGGTGCAGATATTTCCATGTTCATACAGATAGCGGTGTAGGTCTTTCCATGTTTCTACAGATCGTGGTGTAGATATTTCCATGTTTATACAGACGGCAGTGTTGATACTTCCATGTTTATACAGAGTGCGGTGTTGATATTTCCATGTTTATACAGATGGCGGTGTAGATATTTCCATGTTTATACAGATAGTGGTGTAGACATTTCCATGTTTATAGAGATAGCGTTGTAGATAATTCCAAATTTATACAGAAATCGGTTTAGATATTTCCATGTTTATACATATAGCAGTGTATATATTTCCATGTTTATACAGTCAGTGGTGTACACATTTCCATGTTTATACAGATCATTGTGTAGACATTTCCATGTTTATACAGATAGCGGTGTAGATATTTGCATGTTTATACAGATAGCGGTGGAGATATTTCCATGTTTACAGAGATTGCGGTGTAGATATTTCCATATTTGCACAGATTGCGGTGTAGACATTTCCATATTTACACAGATAGCGGTGTACCTATTTCCATGTTCACACAGATAGCTGTGAAGTTATTCCCATGTTTACACAGAAAGTGTTGTAGACATTTACATGTTTATACAGGTAGCGGTGTAGATATTTCCATGATTATAGAGATATCGCTGGAGATATTTCCATGTTTATACAGATAGCAATGTAGAGATTTCCATGTTTATACAGATAGCGGTGTAGATATTTCCATTTTTATACAGATAGCGGTGGAGATATTTCCATGTTTATACAGATAGCGGTGTAGATAATTCCATGTTTATACAGATAGCGGGGGAGATATTTCCAAGTTTATACAGAGAGTGGTGGAGATATTTCCATGTTTTTACAGATAGCAGTGGAGATATTTCCATGTTTATACAGATGGCAGTGTATATATTTCCATGTTTATAGAGTTAGCTGTGTAGATATTTCCATGTTTATAGAGATAGCGGTGTAGATATTTCCATGTTTATACAGATGGCAGTGTAGATATTTCCATGTTTATAAAGATAACTGTGTAGCTATTTCAATGTTTATGCAGATGGTGGTGCAGATATTTCCATGATTATACAGATAGCGGTGTAGGCATTCAGATGATTATAGAGATAGCAGTGTAGATGTTTCCATGTTTACACAGATAGCGGTGTAGATATTTCCATGTTTATACAGAGAGCGGTGTAGATATTTCCATGTTTATACAGATAGCGGTGTAGGTATTTCCATGTTTATAGAGATATCGGTGTAGATATTTCCATGTTTATAGAGATGGCGGTGTAACTATTTCCATGTTTATAGAGGTGTAGATATTTCCATGTTTATACTGACGGATGTGTAGGTATTTCCATGTGAATACAGATGGCAGTGTAGATATTTCCATTTTTACACCGATGGAGGTGAAGATATTTCCATGTTTATACAGATGAATATGCAGATGTTTCCATGTTTTTGAAGATGGTGGTGTAGATAGTCCCATGTTTATACTGATAGCGGTGTGGCTATTTCCATGTTTATACAGATACGGTGTAGATATTTCCATGTTTACAGAGATAGCGGAGTATGTATTTCCATATTTGCACAGATTGCGGTGTAGATATTTCCATCTTCACACAGAAAGTGGCGTACATATTTCCATGTTTGCACAGATATCTGTGTAGATATTTTGATGTTTACACAGATAGTGTTGTAGTTGTTTCCATGTTTATACAGATAGCGGTGGAGTTATTTCCATGTTTGTACAGATAGCGATGTAGATATTTCCATGTTTATACAGATAGCGGTGTAAATATTTCCAAGTTTATACAGATAGCGGTGAAGATATTTCCATGTTTATACAGAGAGCGGTGTAGATATTTCCATGTTTATACAGATAGCGGTGTAGATATCTCCAGGTTTATACAGATACTGGTGGAGATATTTCCATGTTTATACGATAGCGATGTAGATATTTCCATGTTTATACAGACAGCGGTGTAGATATTTCCATGTGTGTACAAGTGGCAGTGTAGATATTTCCATGTTTATACTGACGGAGGTGTAGATATTTCCATGTTTATACAAATGGCTGTGTAGGTATTTCCATGTTTTTACAGATGTTGGTGTAGATATTTCCAAGTTTATACAGATAGTGGTGTGGGTTTTTCCATGTTTATACGGATAGCCATGTAGATAATTCCATGTTTATGGAGATGGCTCTGTAGTTACTTCCATGTTTATACAGATGGCAGTGTAGATATTTCCAAGTTTATACAGATGCTGGTGTAGATATTTCCATGTTTATGCAGTTGACTGTGTAGTTATTTCGATGTTTATTCAGATGGCGGTGTAGATATTTTCATGTTTATAGAGATGGCGGTGTAGATATTTCCATGTTTATACAGATAGCGTTTTAGGTATTTCCATGTTCATACAGATGGCTGTGTAGATATTTCCATGTGTATACAGATGGCATTGTAGATATTTCCATGTTTATACCGATGGAGGTGTAGATATTTCTATATCAATACAGATGACTGTGAAGATATTTCAATGTTTTTCCAGATGGCAGGGTAGATATTTCCATGTTTATGCAGATGGCGGTGTAGATATTTCCAGGTGTATAGAGATGGCATTGTTGATATTTTCATATTTATACAGATGGTGGTGTAGATATTTCCAAGTTTATACAGATGACTGTTTAGATATTTCCATGTTTTTACATGTGGCATTGTAGATATTGCCATGTTTATGCAGATGGTGTTGTAGATATTTCCATGTTCATAGAGATAGCGGTGAACTTATTTCCATATTTATGCAGATGGCGGTGTAGATAATTCCATGTTTATACCGATTTGGTGTAGGTATTTCCATGTTTATACAGATAGCGGTGAAGATATTTCCATGTTTATACAGATAGCGGTGTAGATATTGCCATGTTTATACAGATGGTGTAGATATTCCCATGTTTATACAGAGGGCGGTGTTGATACTTCCATGTTTATAGAGATAGCGGTGTTGATGTTTCCATGTTTATACAGATGGCGTTGCAGATATTTCAATGTTTATACCGATGGATTTGTAGATATTTCTATGTTTATACAGATGGTGGTGTAGATATTTCCATGTTTATACAGTTGGCGGTGTGGATATTTCCATGTGTATGCAGATGGCGGTGTAGATATTTCCATGTTTGCACATATAGCGGTGTAGATACTTACATGTTTAAATAGATAGCGGAGTAGATATTTCCATCTTTACACAGATAGCGGTGTAGATATTTCCATCTTTTCAATGAAAGCGGTGTAGATATTTCCATCTTTCCACAGATAGCGGTGAAGATATTTCCATGTTTACATGGATAGTGGTGTAGATATTTCCATGTTTACACAGATAGTGGTATACATACTTCCATGTTTATGCAAATGTTGTTGTAGATATTTCCATGTTTATAGAGATAGCGTTGTAGATATTTCCATATTTATACAGTTGTCGGTGCAGATATTTCCATGTTTATGCAGATAGCAGTGTAGGTATTTCCATGTTTATACAGATAGCGGTGTACATCTTTCCATGTTTATACAGATCGTGGTGGAGATATTTCCAAGTTTATAATGAAAGCGGTGTAGATATTTCCATGTTTCTATAGATGGCGGTGTAGTTATTTCCATGTTTATAGAGATGGCGGTGTAGATATTTCCATGTTTATGCAGATCGCGGTGCAGATATTTCCATGTTTATAGAGATAGTGTTTGAGATATTTCCACGTTTACACAGATAGCGGTGGAGATATTTCCATGTTTATAGAGATAGTGATGTAGATATTTCCATGTTTATAGAGATAGTGGTTTAGATATTTCCATCTTTACACAGATAGAGGTGTAGATATTTCCATGTTTACACTGATAGCGGTGTAGATATTTCCATGTTTACAGAGACAGCGTTGTAGATATTTCCATGTTTATACAGATTGCATTGTAGGTATTTCCATGTTTATATAGATAGCGGTGTAGATATTTCCATGTTTACACAGATAGCACTGGAGATATTTCCATATTTATACACATAGCGGTGTAGATATTTCCATGTTTATATAGATAGCGGGTAGATATTTCCATGTTTACTCAGTTAGTGGTGTAGGTTTTTCCATCTTTACAATCATAGCGGTGTAGATATTTCCATCTTTACACAGATAGCGGTGTAGATATTTCCATGTTTACAGAGATAACGGTGTAGATATTTCCATGTTTACTCAGATAGCGTTGTAGATATTTCCGTGTTCATACAGATAGCGGTGTTGGTATTTTAATGTTTATACAGATAGCGGTGTAGATATTTCCATGTTTATACAGCTCGCCGTGTAGATATTTCCATTGTTATACAGATGGCGGTGTCGGTATTTCCATGTTTATACATATGACGGTGTAGATATTTCCATATTTATACAGATGGTGGTGTATGTATTTCATTGTTTATACAGACGACTGTGTAGAAATTTCCATGTTTATACAGATGACTGTGGGTATTTCCATGTTTATAGAGATGGCGGTGTAGATATTTCCATGTTTACCGTGATAGCCTTGTAGATACTTCCATGTTTATACAGATAGCGGTATAGACATTTCCATGTTTATAGAGATAGCGGTGTTGATATTTCCATATTTATACAGATAGCGGTGTAGATATTTCCATGTTTATACAGATGGCGGTGGTGATATTTCCATGTTTATACAGATGGCGGTGTAGACATTTCCAAGTTTATACAGATAGCAGTGTAAATATTTCCATGTTTATTGAGATAGTGGTGTAGATATTTCCATGTCTATATAGATGGCTGTGTAGATATTTCCATGTTTATATAGATAGCAGTGTAGATATTTCCATGTTTATGCAGATGACTGTGTAGGTCTTTCCATGTTTATACTGATGGCGGTGCACATATTTCCATGTTTATATGGATAGCGTTGTTGATATTTCCAAGTTTATACAGATAGCGGTGTTAGTATTTCCGTGTTTATACAGATTGCATTGTAGATATTTCCATGTTTATACAGCTCACGGTGTAGATATTTCCATCTTTATAAAGATGGCAGTGTAGATATTTCCATGTGTATACAGATGGCGGTTTAAATATTTCCATGTTTATACAGATAGCTGTATAGGTATTTCCATGTTTTCTGAGATAGCATTGCAGATATTTCCATGTTCATACAGATGGCAGTGTAGATATTTCCATATTTATGCAGATAGTGGTGTTGATATTTCCATGTTTATACAGAAAGCGGTGTAGTTATTTCCATATTTATACAGATGGCTGTGTAGATATTTCCTTGTGTATACAGATGGCAGCGTAGATGTTTCCATGTTTAAAGAGATGGTTTTGAAGATATTTCCATGTTTATAAAGATAGCGGTGTAGATATTTCCATGTTTATACAGATAGTGGTGAAGATATTTCCATGTTTATGCAGATGACTGTGTAGATATTTCCTTGTCTATACAGACGGCAGTGTAGATGTTTCCATGTTTAAAGAGATGGTGGTGTAGATATTTCCATGTTTATAAAGATAGCGGTGTAGACATTTCCATGTTTATAGAGATAGCGGTTTAGGTATTTCCATATTTATACAGATAGCTTTGTAGATATTTCCATGTGTATACAGATGGTGGTGTAGATATTTCCATGTTTATAGAGAAGGTTGTGTAGATACTTCCATGTTTACACAGATAATGGTGTAGATATTTCCATCTTTGCACAGATTGCGGTGTAGATATTTCCATGTTTATTCAGATAGCGTTCTAGATATTTCCATGTTTATAGAGATAGAGATTTAGATATTTCCATGTTTATACAGATAACGGTGTAGGCATTTTCATGCTTATAGATATATCGGTATAGATATTTAGATATTTATGCAGATAGCGGTGTAGATAACTCCATGTTTATACAGCTCGTGGTGTAGATATTTACATCTTTATACAGATGGCCGTGTAGATAATTTACTGTTTATACAGATAGCGGTGTAGATATTTCCGTGTTTATGCAGATGGCGGTGTAGATAGTTCAGTGTTTATGTAGATGGCGGTGTAGATATTTTCATGTTTATTGAGATAGCGGTGTAGATATTTCCATTTGTGTAGAGATGGCGTTGTAGATATTTCCATGTTTATAGAGATGGCGGTGTAGATATTACCTTGTTTATACAGATCACGGTGTAGTTATATCCATGTTTATACAGAGAGCGGTGTAGGTATTTCCATGTTTATACTGATAGCGGTGTAGATATTTCCATGTTTATACAGATAGCGGTGTACATATTTCCATGTTTATGCAGCTAACAGTGTAGATATTTCCATCTTTATACAGATGGCTTTGTAGATATTTCCATGTTTATACAGATATCTTTGTAGATATTTCCAGGTTTATACAGATGGCGGTGTGTATATTTCCATGTTTATAGAGATGGCAGTGTAGATATTTCCATATTTAAAGACATAACGGTGTGGATATTTCCATGTTTATACTGATGGCGGTGTAGATATTTCCATGTTTATACAGATAGTGGTGTAGATACTTCCATGTTTATATAGATAGTGCTGTTGATATTTCCATCTTTCCACAGATGGCAGTGTAGATATTCCCATCTTTATACAGATAGTACTGTAGATGTTTCCATCTTTATACTGATTACGGTGTAGATATTTCCTTGTTCATGCAGATGGTGGTGTAGATATCTCCATCTTTATATAGATAGCGGTGTAGGTATTTCCATGTTTATACACATAGCGGTGCAGACTTTCCACGTTCATAAAGATAGCGGTGGTGGTGTTTCTATGATAATACAGATAGCAATGTAGATATATCCATGTTTATGCAGATGGCGGTGTAGATATTTCCATGTTTATAGAGATGGTGGTGTAGATATTTCCATATTTATGCAGATAGTGTGTAGACATTTCCGTGTTTAAACAGATGGCGGTGTAGATATTCCCATGTTCATACAGATGACTGTGTAGATATTTACATGTTTTTACAGACGGCAGTTTAGGGATTTCCATGTTTATAGTGATAGCGGTGTAGGTATTTCCATGTTTATAGAGATAGCATTGAAGGTCTTTCAATGTTTATAGAGATAGTGGTGTGGATATTTCCATGTTTATACAGATGGCGGTGTAGGTATTTCCATGTTTATACAGATAGCAGTGTAGATATTTCCATGTTTATACAGCTTGCGCTGTAGATATTTCCATCTTTATACAGATGGCGGTGTAGATATTTCCATGTTTATACAGCTCGCGGCGTAGATATTTCCATCTTTATACAAATGGCGGTGTAGATATTTCCAAGTGTATACATATTTCCATATTTATACAGATAGCTGTGTAGATATTTCCATGTATAAACAGATAGCGGTGTAGATATTTCCATATTTATACAGATAGTGATGTAGATATTTCCATGTTTATACAGATGGCGGTGTAGACATTTCCATGCTTATACAGATAGCGGTGTAGATATTTCCATGTTTATACAGATAGCGGTGTAGATATTTCCATGTTTATACAGAGAGTGGTGTAGGTATTTCCATGTTTACAGCGATAGCGGAGTAGATATTTCCATCTTTGCAAAGATTGCGGTGTAGAAATTTCCTTCTTTACAAAGATAGCGGTGTAGATATTTCCATGTTTACACAGATAGCACGGTAGAAATTTCCACGTTTACACAGATAGCGATCTAGATATTTCCACGTTTATACAGATAGCGGTTTAGATATTCCATGTTTATACAGATTGCGGTGTAGATGTTTCCATGTTTATACAGATAGCGGTGGAAATATTTCCACGTTTATAGAGATAGTGGTGTAGGTATTACCATGTTTACACAGATAGCAGTGTATGTATTTCCATCTTTGCACAGTGAGAGGTGTAGATACTTCCATCTTTGCACAGATTGCGGTGCAGATATTTACATGTTTACCCAGATAGTATTGTAGTTATTTGCATGTTTTTACAGATAGCGGTGTAGATATTTCCATGTTTATACAGATAGCGGTGTAGATGTTTCCATGTTTATACAGTTAGCGGTGTAGATGTTTCCATTTTTCTATAGAGAGCGGTGTAGATGTTTCCATGTTTTTACATATAGCGGTGTAGATGTTTCCATCTTTATAGAGATAGCGGTGTAGATATTTCAATGTTTATACAGATAGCAGTGTAGATATTTCCAGGTTCATACAGATAGCGGTGTAGATATTTCCATCCTCATAGAGATAGCGGTGAAGATATTTCCATGTTCATACAGATTGCGGTGGAGATATTTCCATGTTTATACAGATAGCGGTGTAGATTTTTCCATGTTTATATAGATAGCGGTGGAGGTATTTCCATGATTATAGAGATAGCGGTGGAGGTATTTCCATGTTTATAGAGATAGCGGTGGAGATATTTCCATATTTATTCAGATAGCGGTGTAGATATTTCTACGTTTATTCAGATGGCGGTGTAGATATTTGATGTTTATACAGATAGCAGTGTGACTATTTCCATGTTTATACAGATGGCGGTGTAGATATTTCCATGTTTATGCAGATAGCAGGGTAGATATTTCCACGTTTATACAGATAGTTGTGTAGATGTTTCCATGTTTATACAGATGGCAGTGTAGATATTTCCATGTTTATACAGATGGTGGTGTAGGTATTTCATTGTTTATACAGATGACTGTGTAGATATTTCCTTGTTTATACAGATGACTGTGGGTATTTCCATGTTTATACAGATGGCGGTGTAGATATTTCCATGTTTACAGTGATAGCCTTGTAGATATTTCCATGTTTATACAGATAGCGGTATAGACATTTCCATGTTTATAGAGATAGCGGTGTTGATATTTCCATATTTATACAGATAGCGGTGTAGATATTTCCATGTTTATACAGATGGCGGTGGTGATATTTCCATGTTTATACAGATGGCGGTGTAGACATTTCCAAGTTTATACAGATAGCAGTGTAAATATTTCCATGTTTATTGAGATAGTGGTGTAGATATTTCCATGTCTATATAGATGGCTGTGTAGATATTTCCATGTTTATATAGATAGCGGTGTAGATATTTCCATGTTTATACAGATGACTGTGTAGGTGTTTCCATGTTTATACTGATGGCGGTGTACATATTTCCATGTTTATATCGATAGCATTGTTGATATTTCCAAGTTTATACAGATAGCGGTGTTAGTATTTCCATGTTTATACATATAGCGTTGTAGATATTTCCATGTTTATACAGCTCACGGTGTAGATATTTCCATCTTTATAAATATGGCAGTGTAGATATTTCCATGTGTATACAGATGGCGGTGTAAATATTTCCATGTTTATACTGATAGCTGTGTAGTTATTTCCATGTTTACTGAGATAGCGTTGCAGATATTTCCATGTTCATACTGATGGCAGTGTAGATATTTCCATATTTATGCAGATAGTGGTGTAGATATTTCCATGTTTATACAGATAGCGGTGTAGATATTTCCATGTTTATACAGATGGCTGTGTAGATATTTCCTTGTGTATACAGATGGCAGCGTAGATGTTTCCATGTTTAAAGAGATGGTTTTGAAGATATTTCCATGTTTATAAAGATAGCGGTGTAGATATTTTCATGTTTATACAGATAGTGGTGAAGATATTTCCATGTTTATGCAGATGGCTGTGTAGATATTTCCTTGTCTATACAGACGGCAGTGTAGATGTTTCCATGTTTAAAGAGATGGTGGTGTAGATATTTCCATGTTTATAAAGATAGCGGTGTAGATATTTCCATGTTTATAGCGATAGCGGTTTAGGTATTTCCATATTTATACAGAGAGCTTTGTAGATATTTCCATGTGTATACAGATGGTGGTGTAGATATTTCCATGTATATAGAGAAGGCTGTGTAGATACTTCCATGTTTACACAGATAATGGTGTAGATATTTCCATCTTTGCACAGATTGCGGTGTAGATATTTCCATGTTTATTCAGATAGCGTTCTAGATATTTCCATGTTTATAGAGATAGAGATTTAGATATTTCCATGTTTGTACAGATAACGGTGTAGGCATTTTCATGCTTATAGATATATCGGTATAGATATTTAGATATTTATGCAGATAGCGGTGTAGATAACTCCATGTTTATACAGCTCGCGGTGTAGATATTTACATCTTTATACAGATGGCCGTGTAGATAATTTACTGTTTATACAGATAGCTGTGTAGATATTTCCGTGTTTATGCAGATGGCGGTGTAGATAGTTCAATGTTTATGGAGATGACGGTGTAGATATTTTCATGTTTATTGAGATAGCGGTGTAGATATTCCCATTTGTATAGAGATGGCATTGTAGATATTTCCATGTTTATAGAGATGGCGGTGTAGATATTACCTTGTTTATACAGATCACGGTGTAGTTATATCCATGTTTATACAGAGAGCGGTGTAGGTATTTCCATGTTTATACAGATAGCGGTGTAGATATTTCCATGTTTATACAGATAGCGGTGTACATATTTCCATGTTTATGCAGCTAACAGTGTAGATATTTCCATCTTTATACAGATGCCTTTGTAGATATTTCCATGTTTATACAGATATCTGTGTAGATATTTCCAGGTTTATACAGATGGCGGTGTGTATATTTCCATGTTTATAGAGATGGCAGTGTAGATATTTCCATATTTAAAGACATAGCGTTGTGGATATTTCCATGTTTATACTGATAGCGGTGTAGATATTTCCATGTTTATACAGATAGTGGTGTAGATACTTCCATGTTTATATAGATAGTGCTGTTGATATTTCCATCTTTCCACAGATGGCAGTGTAGATATTCCCATCTTTATACAGATGGCACTGTAGATGTTTCCATCTTTATACTGATTACGGTGTAGATATCTCCTTGTTCATGCAGATGGTGGTGTAGATATCTCCATGTTTATATAGATAGCGGTGTAGGTATTTCCATGTTTACACACATAGCGGTGCAGACTTTCCACGTTCATAAAGATAGCGGTGGTGGTGTTTCTATGATAATACAGATAGCAATGTAGATATATCCATGTTTATATAGATGGCGGTGTAGATATTTCCATGTTTATAGAGATGGTGGTGTAGATATTTCCATATTTATGCAGATAGTGTGTAGACATTTCCGTGTTTATACAGATGGCGGTGTAGATATTCCCATGTTTATACAGATGACTGTGTAGATATTTCCATGTTCATGTAGATAGCGGTGTAGATATTTCCATAATTAAACAGATATCGGTGTAGATATTTCCATGTTTATACAGATATCGTTGGAGATATTCCAATGTTTATACAGACAACTCTGTAGATATTTCCTTGTTTATACCGATAATGGTGAAGATATTTCCATGTTTACGCAGACAGTGATGTGGCTATTTCCATGTTTATACCGATAGCAGTATAGATATTTCCATGTTTATACAGATGGCTGTGTAGATATTTCCATGTTTATACAGATGTCTGTGTAGATATTTCCATGTTTATACAGATGACTGTGTAGACATTTACATGTTTATACTGATGACTGTGTAGGTATTTCATTTTTATACAGATGTCTGTGTAGATATTTCCATGTTTATAGAGATAGCCATGAAGATATTTCCATGTTTACACAGATAGGGTTGTAGACATTTCCATGTTTAGAGAGATAGTGGTGGAGATATTTCCATGTTTATACAGATAGCGGTGGAGATATATCCATGTTTATACAGAATGCGGTGTATATATTTCCAGGT
This sequence comes from Pan paniscus, assembly GCF_029289425.2. Lineage (NCBI taxonomy): Eukaryota > Metazoa > Chordata > Mammalia > Primates > Hominidae > Pan > Pan paniscus. The sequence goes on along the minus strand of NC_073255.2, from coordinate 988,975 downwards.
TTTACAGATAGCGGTACAGATATTTCCATTTTTATACTGATAGCGGTGGAGATATTTCCATGTTTATGTAGATAGCGGAGTAGATATTTCCATGTTTAAACAGATATCGGTGTAGATATTTCCATGTTTATACAGATACCGTTGGAGATATTTCAATGTTTATACAGATAGCTCTGTAGATATTTCCTTGTTTATACAGATAACGGTGAAGGTATTTCCATGTTTACACAGACAGTAATGTGGCTATTTCCATGTTTATACAGATAGCAGTGTAGATATTTCCATGTTTATAGAGATGGCTGTGTAGATATTTCCATGTTGATACAGATGTCTGTGTAGATATTTCCAACTTTATACAGATGTCTGTGTAGATAATTCCAAGTTTATAGAGATGACTGTGTAGGTATTTCCATGTTTATACCGATGTCTGTGTAGATATTTCCAGGTTTACAGAGATAGCCATGAAGTTATTTCCATGTTTACACAGATAGGGGTGTAGACATTTCCATGTTTATAGAGATAGTGGTGGAGATATTTCCATGTTTATACAGATAGCGGTGGAGATATATCCATGTTTATACAGACTGCGGTGTACATATTTCCAATTTTACAGATAGCGGTGCAGATATTTCCATTTTTATACAGATATCGGTGGAGGAATTTCCATGTTTATAGAGATAGCGGTGTAGATATTTCCATGTTTATACAGATAGTGATGTAGATATTTCCATGTTTATACATATAGCGGTGTAAATATTTCCATATTTTCAGAGACACCGGTGTAGATATTTCCACGTTTATAGAGATAGCGGTGTAGATATTTCCATGTTTATAGAGACAGCGGTGTAGATATTTCCACATTTATAGAGATAGCCGTGTAGAAATTTCCAAGTTTATGTAGACAACGGTGTAGATATTTGCATGTTTATAGATACAGCGGTGTAGATATTTCCATGTTTTTAGCGACAGCGGTGTAGATATTTGCATGTTTATACACATAGCAGTGTAGATATTTCCATGTTTATAGAGACAGGGGTGTAGATATTTGCATGTTTATACAGATATTGCTGTAGATATTTCCATGTTTATACAGACAGCGGTGTAGATATTTCTATGTTTATAGAGATAGCAGTGTAGATATTTCCATGTTTATACAGATAGTGGTGTTGGTATTTCCATGTTTATGCAGATAGCGGTGTAAATATTTCCATGTTTATACAGATAGTGGTGTAAATATTTCCATGTTTATACAGATAGCGGTGTAGATATTTCCATGTTTATAGAGATAGCGGTGGTGATATTTCCATGTTTATACAGAAAGCGGTGTAGATATTTCCATGTTCATGTAGATAGAGGTGTAGATATTTCCATGTTTAAACAGATATCGGTGTAGATATTTCCATGTTTATACAGATATCGTTGGAGATATTTCAATGTTTATACAGATAGCTCTGTAGATATTTCCTTGTTTATACAGATAACGGTGAAGGTATTTCCATGTTTACACAGACAGTGGTGTGGCTATTTCCATGTTTATACAGATGTCTGTGTAGATATTTCCATGTTTATACAGATGACTGTGTAGATATTTCCATGTTTATACAGATGACTGTGTAGGTATTTCCATGTTTATACAGATGTCTGTGTAGATATTTCCATGTTTATAGAGATAGCCATGAAGGTATTTCCATGTTTACACAGATAGGGGTGTAGACATTTCCATGTTTATAGAGATAGTGGTGGAGATATTTCCATGTTTATACAGATAGCGGTGCAGGTATATCCATATTTATACAGACTGTGGTGTATATATTTCCAGGTTTTACAGATAGCGGTACAGATATTTCCATTTTTATACAGATTGCGGTGGAGATATTTCCATGTTTATAGAGATAGCGGTGTAGATATTTCCATATTTATACAGATAGCGGTGTAGATATTTCCATGTTTAATCAGATGTAGCTGTAGATATTTCCCTGTTTATACAGATGGCGGCGTAGATATTTCCATGTTTATACAGATAGCGGTGTAGATATTTCCATGTTTATACAGATAGCGGTGTAGATATTTTCAGGTTTATACAGACAGTGGTGTAGATATTTCCATGTTTATAGAGATAGCGGTGTAGATATATCCACGTTTATACAGACAGCGGTGTAAATATTTCCATGTTTATACAGATAGTGGTGTAAATATTTCCATATTTATACAGATAGCGGTGTAGATATTTCCATATTAATGCAGATAGTGCTGTAGATATTTCCATGTTTATACAGATAGCGGTGTAGATATTTCCATGTTTATACAGATAGCGATGTAGATATTTCCATAATTGCACAGATTGCGGTGTAGATATTTCCATCTTTACTCGGATGGTGGTGTACAGATTTCTATGTTTTCACAGAGAGCTGTGTAGATATTTCCATGTTTACACAGATAGTGTTTTAGATAATTCCATGTTTATACTGATAGAGGTGTAGATATTCCCATGTTTATAAAGATAGCAGTGTAGATATTTCCATGTTTATGGAGATAGCGGTGGAGATATTTCCAGGTTTATAGAGATAGTGATGTAGATATTTCCATGTTTATACAGATAGCGGTGTAGATATTTCCATGTTTATACAGATAGTGGTGTAGATATTTCCATGTTTACACAGATAGCGGTGTAGATATTTCCATGTTTATACAGATAGCAGTGGAGTTACTTTCATGTTTATACAGATAGCGGTGTTGGTATTTCCATGTTTATACAGATAGCGGTGTAGATATTTCCATGTTTATAAAGATATCAGTGGAGATACTTCCGCGTTCATACAGATAGCGTTGTAAATATTTCCATGTTCAAAGTGATAGCAGTGTAAATATTTCCATGTTTACACAGATAACGGTTTAAATGTTTACACATTTACAGAGATAGCGGTGTAGATATTTCCATGTTTATACGGAAATTGGAGTAGATATTTCCAGGTTTACAGAGATAGCAGTGTAGATATTTCCACGTTTATACAGTTAGCGATGTAGATATTCCCGCGTTTATACATATAGCGGTGTAAATATTTCCATGTTTATAGAGATAGTGGTGTAGATATTTCCATGTTTATACAGACAGCGGTGAAGATATTTCTACGTTTATACTCATAGCGGTGTATATATTTCCACGTTTATAGAGATAGCGGTGTAGATATTTCCATGTTTATAGAGACAGCGATGTAGATATTTCCACATTTATAGAGAGAGCCGTGTAGAGATTTCCAAGCTTATGGAGACAATGGTGTAGATAGTTACATGTTTATAGATACAGCGGTGTAGATATTTCCATGATTTTAGAGACAGCGGTGTAGATATTTCCATGTTTATACACATAGCAGTGTAGATATTTCCATGTTTATAGAGACAGCGGTGTAGATATTTGCATGTTTATGCAGATATCGCTGTAGTTATTTCCATGTTTATACAGACAGAGGTGTAGATATTTCTATGTTTATAGAGATAGCGGTGTAGATATTTTCAGGTTTATACAGACAGTGGTGAAGATATTTCCATGTTTATAGAGATAGCCGTGTAGATATATCCACGTTTATACAGATAGCGGTGTAAATATGTCCATGTTTATACAGATAGTGGTGTAAATATTTCCATGTTTATACATATAGAGGTGTAGGAATTTCCATGTTTATAGATATAACGGTGTTGATAATTCCTTGTTTATACTCATGACTGTGTAGATATTTCCATGTGTATACAGATGGCAGTGTAGATATTTCCATGTTTATACTCACGGAGGTGTAGATATTTCCATGTTTATACACATGACTGTGTAGATATTTCCATGTTTTTACAGATGGCGGTGTAGATATTTCCATGTTTATACACATAGCGGTGTAGATATTACCATGTTTATACAGATAGCGGTGTAGATATATCCATGTTTATACAGATAGCGGTGTTTGTATTTCCATGTTTATGCAGATAGCGGCGTAGATATTTCCATGTTTATTCAGCTCGTGATGTAGATATTTCCATCGTTATACAGATGGCATTGCAGATATTTACATGTTTATACAGATGGCGGTGTCATTATTTCCATATTTACACAAATGGCGGTGTAGATAGTTCCATCTTTATGGAAATGGTGGTGTAGATATTTTCATGTTTATTGAGATGGCGGTGTAGATATTTCCATGTTTACAGAGATTGTGATGTAGATATTTTCTTGTTTATAGAGACATCGGTGTAGGTATTTCCATGTGTATAGTGATAGCGGTGTAGTTGTTTCCATGTTTATACTGATGGCTGTGTAGATATTTCCATTTTTATACCGATGGCAGTGTAGATATTTCCATGTTTTTAGAGATGGTTGTGTAGATATTTCCATGTTATACGGATGACGGTGTAAATAGTTCCACGTTTATACTGATGGCGGTGTAGATATTTCCATGTTTATAGAGATAAGCGGTGTAGATATTTCCATGTTTATAGAGATTGCGGTGTAGATATTTCCAAGTTTATAGAGATAGCGGTGTAGTTATTTCCATGTTTATACAGATAGTGGAGTAGATATTTCCATGTTTATTCAGATGGCTGTGCAGGTATTTCCATTGGTATACAGTTGGCAGTGTAGATATTTCCATGTTTATAAAGATCGTGGTTTAGATATTTCCATGTTTATACAGATGATTGTGTAGATATTTGCATGTATATACAGATTGCAGTGTAGATATTTCCATGTTTATAGAGAGAGCGGTGTAGGTAATTCCATGTTTATACAGATAGCGGTGTAGTTATTTCCACGTTTATACAGATAGCAGTGTAGATATTTCCATGTTTATAGAGATAGCGGTGGAGATATTTCCTTGTATATACATATCATGGTGTAGATATTTCCATGTTTATACAGATAGCGGTGTAGATATTTCCATGTTTGTACAGATAGCGGTGTAGATATTTCCATGTTTATACAGATGGCGGTGTAGATATTTCCACGCTTATACAGATGGCGGTGTAGATATTTCCACGTTTATACAGACAGCGTTGTGGATATTTCCATGTTTATACAGATGGCGGTGGAGATATTTCCGTGTTTATACAGATAGAGGTGGAGATATTTCCATGTTTCTACAGATGACTCTGTAGATATTTGCAAGTTTATACAGATCGCGGTGTAGATATTTCCATGTTTATGGAGATAGCGAAGTAGATATTTCCATGTTTATACAGATAGCGGTGTAGTTATTTCCATGTTTATTAGAGATAGCGGTATATATATTTCCATATTTGTACAGATAGCGGTGAAGATATTTCCATGTTTATACAGATTGCGTTGTAGATATTTCCATGTTTATACAGATCGCAGTGTAGGTATTTCCATGTTTATACAGATGGCGGTGTAGACATTTCCATGTTTTTACTGATAGCGGTGTAGATATTTCCATGTGTACAGAGATAGAGGTGTAGATATTTCCGTCTTGGCACAGATTGCGGTGTAGATATTGCCATCTTTATGCAGATATCGGTGTAGATATTTCCAAGTTTACACAGATAGCTGTGTAGATATATCCATGTTTACGCAGATAGCTTTGTGGATATTTCCACGTTTATACAGATAGCAGTGTAGATATTTCCAGGTATATACAGATTGCGGTGTAGAGATTTCCACATTTATACAGATAGCTGTGGAGATATTTCCACGTTTATACAGATCGTGGTGTATATATTTCCATGTATATACAGATAGCGTTGTAGATATTTCCATGTTTATAAAGGTAGCGATATAGAAATTTCCATGTTTATACAGATCGCGGTGTAGATATTTCCATCTTTCTACAGATGGCAGTGTAGCTATTTACATGTTTTTACAGATGGCGGTGAAGTTATTTCCATGTTTATACAGACGGTGGTGTAGACATTTCCATGTTTATACACATGGCTGTGTAGATATTTCCATGTGTATACAGATGGCTGTGTAGATATTTCCATGATTATACAGATGGCAGTGTAGATATTTCCATGTTTATACAGTTGACTGTGTAGATGTTTCCATGTTTATACAGATGGCGGTGTAGATATTTCCATCATTATACAGCTCACGGTGTAGATATTTTCATCTTTATACAGACGGCAGTGTAGGTATTTCCATGATTATACAGATAGTGGTGTAGATATTTCCATGTTTATACAGACGGCGGTGTAGATAGATCCATGGTTTTGGAGATGGTGGTGTAGATATTTCCATGTTTATAGAGATTGCGGTGTAGATATTTCCATGTTTATAGAGATAGCCGTGTAGATATTTCCATGTTTATAGAGATAGCCGTGTAGATATTTCCATATTTATACAGATAGCGGTGTAGATATTTGCATGTATATACAGATGGCGGTGTAGATATTTCCATGTTTATACAGATGGCGCTGTAGATATTTCCTTGTTTATACTGATAGCGGTGTAGATATTTCCATGTTTATACAGATAGCGGTATAGATATTTCCATGGTAACAGAGATAGCGGTGTAGATATTTCGATCTTTGCACAGATTGCGGTGTACATATTTCCATCTTTACACAGATAACTATGTAGATATTTCCAAGTTTACACAGATAGCTCTGTAGATATTTCCATGTTTACACAGATAGTGCTGTAGATATTTCCATGTTTATACAGATAGCGGTGTAGATATTTCCACAGTTATACAGATAGCGATGTAGATATTTCCACGTTTATAGAGATAGCATTGTAGATATTTCCACGTTTATACAGATAGCGGTGTAAATAATTCCACGTTTATACAGATAGCGGTTTAGATATTCCAGGTTTTACAGATAGCGGTGTAGATATTTCCATGTTTATGCAGATGGCGTTGCAGATATTTCCATGTTTATACAGATAGCGGTGTAGATATTTCCATGTTTATACAGATGGCGGAGTAGATATTTCCATGTTTATGCAGATGGCGGTGTAGATATTTCCATGTTTATGCAGATGGCGGCGTAGATATTTCCATGTTTACACAGATAGTGCTGTAGATATTTCCACGTTTATACAGATAGCGGTGTAGACATTTCCACATTTATACAGATAGCGGTGTAGATATTTCCAAGTTTATAGAGATAGCGGTGTAGATCTTTCCTTGTTTATAGAGAAGGCAGTGTAGGTATTTCCATGTTTATGGAGATAGTGGTGAAGATATTTCCATGTTTATACAGATAACAGTGTAGGTATTTCCACGTTTATACAGATGGCGGTGTAGATATTTCCATGTTTATAGAGATAGCGGTGTAGGTATTTCCATGTTTATACAGATGGCAGTGTAGATATTACCATGTGTATACAGATGGCAGTGTAGATATTTCCATGTTTATGGAGATGGTGGTGTAGATATTTCCATGCTTATACAGATGTCTGTGTAGATATTTCCATGTTTATACAGATGGCATTGTAGATACTTCCATGTTTATAGAGATAGTGGTGTAATTATTTCCATGTTTATACAGATAGTGGTGTAGATATTTCCATGTACATACAGATAGCGGTGTTGTTATTTCCAAGTTTAGACAGATAGCGGTGTAGATTTATCCATCTTTGCACAGATTGCTGTGTAGATATTTCCATCTTTACAGAGATAGCGGTGTAGATATTTCCTTGTTTATTCAGATAGCAGTGTAGATATTTCCATGTTTATAATGGTAGCACTGTGGAAATTTCCATGTTTATACAGATCACGCTGTAGATATTTCCATGTTTCTACACATGGCAGTGTAGATATTTACATGTTTATACAGATTGCGCTGTAGATATTTCCATGTTTTTACAGATGGCGGTGTAGATATTTCCATGTTTATGCAGATGGCGGTGAAGGTATTTCCGTATTTATAGAGATGACGGTGTAGATATTTCTATGTTTATACAGCTCGCGGTGTAGATATTTCCATCTTATTACAAATGGCAGTGTAGATACATCCATGTTTACTAAGGTAGTGGTGAAGATATTTCCATGTTTATACAGCTGGCGGTGTAGATATTTCCATGTTTATGCACATGACTGTGTAAATATTTCCACGTTTTCACAGATGGCGGTGTAGATATTTCCATTTTATACAGGTGGCGGTGTGCATATTTCCATGATTATAGAGGTGGCGGTGTGGATATTTCCATGTTTATACAGATGGCGGTGTAGATATTTCCATGTTTATGCAGAAGGCGGTGAAGCTATTTCCATATTTATAGAGATGACGGTGTAGATAGTTCTATGTTTATACAAATAGCGGTGTAGATATTTCCATGTTTATACAGATAGCGGTGTTGGTATTCCCATGTTTTTACAGATAGCAGTGAAGATATTTCCATGTTTATACAGCTCACGGTGTAGATATTTCCATCTTTCAACAAATGGCAGTGTAGATATTTCCATGTTTATACAGGTAGTGGTGAAGATATTTCCATGTTTATACAGGTTGCGGTGTAGATATTTCCATCTTTATACAAATGTCAGTGTAGATATTTCCATGTTTATACAGATAGTGGTGTAGATATTTCCATGTTTATACAGATGGCGGTGAAGACAGCTCCATGTTTTTGGACATGGCTGTGTAGATATTTCCATGTTTATACAGATGCAGTGTAGATATTTCCATGTTTATAGAGATAGCTGTGTTGGTATTTCCATATTTATACAGATAGCGGTGTAGATATTTCCATGTTCATTCAGATAGAGATGTAGATATTTCCATGTTTATACAGATGGCTGTGTAGATATTTCCATGTTTATTCAGATGGCTGTGCGGATATTTCCATGTGTATACAGATGACAGTGTAGATATTTCCATGTTTATACACAGGGTGGTTTAGATATTTCCAAATTTATACAGATGACTATGAAGATATTTGCATGTTTTTACAGATGGCGGTGTAGGTATTTCCATGGATATAGAGATAGCGGTGTAGATATATCCATGTTTATACAGATATTGGTGTAGATATTTCCATGAGTATAAAGATAGCGGTGCAGATATTTCCATATTTATTCAGATAGCTGTGAAGATATTTCCATGTTTATTCAGATAGAGATGTGGATATTTCCATGTTTATACAGATGGCTGTGTAGATATTTCCAAGTTTATACAGATGGCTGTGTAGATATTTCCATGTTTATACAGATGTCTGTGGAGATATTTCCATGATTATACAGATGGCAGTGTCGATATTTCCGTTGATATACAGATGGCGGTGTAAATAATTCCATGATTATGGAAATGGCAGTGTAGATATTTTCATGTTTATAGAGATGGCCGTGTAGATATTTCCATGTTTATAGAGATAGCAGTGTAGATATTTCCATGTTTATAGAGATAGCATTGTAGGTCTTTCCATGTTTATAGAGATAGCGGTGTAGATATTTCCATGTTTCTACGGATGACTGTGTAGATATTTCCATGTGTATACAGATGGCACTGTAGTTATTTCCATGTGTATACAGATGGTGGTGTAGATATTTCCATGTTTATACAGATGGTGGTATAGATATTTCCATGGTTTTACAGATGACTGTGTAGATATTTCCATGTTTTAACAGTTGGCGGAGTAGGTATTTCCATGTTTATAGAGATAGCGGTGTAGACATTTCCATCTTTATACAGATAGCCGTGGAGATATTTCCTTGTTTATGTAGATGGCGGTGTAGTTTTTTCCATATGTATAGAGATGTCGGTGTATATATTTCCGTGTTTGTAGAGATAGCGGTGTAGGTATTTCCATGTTTATAGAGATAGCGGTGTAGGTATTTCCATGTTTATAGAGATCGCTGTGTAGATATTTCCATGTTTATACAGATATCGGTGTAGATATTTCCAAGTTTTTAGAGGTAGCGGTGTGGGTATTTCCATGTTTATACAGATAGCTTTGAAGATATTTCCATGTTTATACACATGGCGGTGTAGTTAGTTCCATGTTTATGGAGATAGTGGTGTAGATATTTCCATGTTTATAGAAATAACGTTGTAGGTATTTCATGTTTATAAAGATAGCTGGGTTGATATTTGCATATTTATACAGATGGTTGTGTAGATATTTCCATGTTTATACAGATAGCAGAGTAGATATTTCCATGTTTATATAGGTGGCGGTGTTGATACTTCCATGTTTACAGATGGCGGTGAAGATATTTCCATGTTTACAGATGGCGGTGTATATATTCCATGTTTATAGAGATGGCGGTGTAGATATTTCCATGTTTATACAGATGGCGGTGAAAATATTTCCATGTTTACACAGAAAGCGGTGTTGATATTTCCATGTTTACAGAGATAGTGTTGTAGATATTTCCATATTTACACTGATAGTGGTGTAGATATTTCCATCTTTACACAGAAAGCGGTGTAGATATTTCCATGTTTACACAGATGGCATTGCAGATATTTCCATGTTTGTACAGATAGTAGTGTATATATTTCCATGTTTATACAGATAGCTTTGTAGATCTTTCGATGTTTTTACAGATCGTGTTGTAGATATTTCCATGTTTATACAGATAGCATTGTAAATATTTAAATGTTTATGCAGATGGCGGTGTTTATATTTCCATGTTTATACAGATGGCGGTGTGTACATTTCCATGTTTATAGAGATGGCGGTGTAGATATTTCCATGTTTATACAGATGGCAGTGTAGATATTTCCATGTTTACACAGATAGTGTTGTAGATATTTCCATGTTTACACAGATAGCGGTGTAGATATTTCCATATTTACACTGATAGCAGTGTAGATATTTCCATCTTTAAACAGAAAGCGGTGTAGATATTTCCATGTTTACACAGATAGCATTGTAGATATTTCCATGTTTATACAGATAGCGTTGTAGTTATTTCCATGTTTATACAAACAGCGGTGTAGATATTTCTATGTTTATACAGATAGCAGTGGAGATATTTCCATGTTTATGCAAATAGCAGTGTAGATATTTCCATGTTTATAGAGATAGCGGTGTAGATATTTCCATGTAGATACAGATATCGGTGTACATATTTCCATGTTTATACAGATGGCTGTGCAGATATTTCCGTCTTTATACAGAGAGTGCTGTACCTCTTACCAGGTTTACACAGATCATGGTGTAGATATTTCCATGTTTATACCGATAACGTTGAAGATATTTCCATGTTTATACAGATAGCGGTGTATATATTTCCATGTTTATACAGATCACGGTGTAGATATTTCCATGTTTATACAGATTGCGGTGTAGATATTTCCATGTTTATACAGATGGCAGTGTAGGTATTTCCATGTTTATACAGATGGCTGTGTAGACATTTCCATGTTTTTACCGATAGCGGTGTAGATATTTCCATGTTTACAGAGATAGAGGTGTAGATATTTCCGTCTTTGCACAGATTGCGGTGTAGATATTGCCATCTTTATACAGATATCGGTGTAGATATTTCCAAGTTTGCACAGATAGCTGTGTAGATATTTCCATGTTTACGCAGATAGCTTTGCAGGTATCTCCATGTTTATACAGATAGCAGTGTAGATATTTCCTTGTTTATACAGATATTGGTGTAGATATTTGCATGTTTAAACAGATCGTGGTGTAGATATTTCCATGTTTATACAGATAGCGGTGTAGATATTTCCATGTTTATAAAGGTAGCGGTATAGAAATTTCCATGTTTATACAGATCGCGGTGTAGATATTTCCATCTTTCTACAGATGGCAGTGTAGATATTTACATGTTTTTACAGATGGTGGTGTAGTTATTTCCGTGTTTATACAGATGGCGGTGTAGATATTTCCATGTTTATACAGATGGCTGTGTAGATATTTCCATGTTTATACAGATGGCTGTGTAGATATTTCCATGATTATACAGATGGCAGTGTAGATATTTCCATGTTTATACAGCTGACTGTGTAGAGGTTTCCATGTTTATACAAATGGCGGTGTAGGTATTTCCATGTTTATACAGCTCGCGGCGTAGATATTTCCGTCTTTATACAGATGGCAGTGTAGGTATTTCCTTGTTTATACAGATAGTGGTGTAGATATTTCCATGTTTATACAGACGGTGGTGTGGATAGATCCATGGTTTTGGAGATAGCAGTGTAGATATTTTCATGTTTATAGAGATGGCGGTGTACATATTTCCATCCTTATAGAGATGGCGGTGTAGATATTTCCATCTTTATAGAGATTGCGGTGTAGATATTTCCATGTTTATAGAGATAGCCGTGTAGGTATTTCCATGTTTAAAGAGATAGCTGTGTATATATTTCCAAATTTATACAGATAGCGGTGTAGATATTTGCATGTTTATACAGATGGCGGTGTAGATATTTCCATGTCTATACAGATGGTGGTGTAGATATTTCCATGTTTATACTGACAGTGGTGTAGATACTTCCACGTTTATAGTGATAACGTTGTAGATATTTCCACGTTTATACAGATAGTGGTGTAAATAATTCCACATTTATACAGATAGCGGTGTAGATATTCCACGTTTTACAGATAGCGGTGTAGATATTTCCATGTTTACACAGATGGCGTTGCAGATATTTCCATGTTTATACAGATAGCGGTGTAGATATTTCCATGTTTATACAGATGGCGGAGTAGATATTTCCATGTTTATGCAGATGGCGGTGTAGATATTTCCATGTTTATGCAGATGGCGGTGCAGTTATTTCCATCTTTATACAGATGACATTGTAGATATTTCCATGTTTATTCAGATAGCGCTGTAGATATTTCCATGTTTATACAGATGGCGATGCAGATAGTTCCATGTTTATTCAGATAGCGCTGTAGGTATTTGCATGTTTATACAGATGGCGATGCAGATAGTTCTTTGATTATGGAATTGATGGTGTAGATATTTTCATGTTTACAGAGATGGCGGTGTAGATATTCCCATGTTTATAGAGATAGCGGTGTTGGTATTTCCATGTTTATTCAGATGGCGGTGTAGATATTTCCATGTTTATACAGGTAGCGGTTTGGCTATTTCCATGTTTATACAGATAGCGGTCTAAATATTTCCATGTTTATGGAGATGGCTGAGTAGATATTTCCATGTTTATACAGATGCTGTGTAGATAATTCCATGTTTATACAGATAGTGGTGAAGATAGTTCCATCTATATACAGATGACTGTGTGGGTATTTCCATGTTTATACAGATGGCAGTATGGATATTTCCATGTTTATGGAGATAGCCATGTTGATATTTCCATGTTTATTCAGATAGCGGTGTAAACATTTCCACGTTTATAGAGGTAGCGGTTTAGATATTTCCATGTTTATACAGATAGCGGTGTAGATATTTCCATGTTTAAACAGATAGCGGCGTAGATATTTAGATATTTCTGCAGACAGCGGTGTAGATATTCCCATGTTTACAGAGATAGTAGTGTAGATATTTCCATAGTTGCACAGATTGTGGTGTAGATATTTCCATCTTTTCCCAGAGAGCGGTGTACATATTTCCATGTTTACACAGATAGCTGTGTAGATATTTCCATGTTTACACAGATAGTGTTGTAGATATTTCCATGTTTATACAGACAGTGGTGTAAACATTTCCATGTTTATAAAGATAGCCGTGTAGATATATCCATGTTTATAGAGATAGCGATGGAGGTATTTCCATGTTTATACACATAGCGATGTAGATATTTCCATGTTTATACAGACAGCGGTGTAGATATTTCCATGTTTATACAGATAGCGGTGTAGATATTTCCATGTTTATACAGATAACGGTTTAGATATTTCCATGCTTATACAGATAGCGGTGTAGATATTTCCATTTTTATACAGATAGCAGTGGAGATATTTCCATGTTTATACAGATGGCTGTGTAGATATTTCCATGTTTATACAGATTGCGGTGTAGCTATTTCCCTATTTATGCAGATGGCGGTGTAGATATTTCCATGTTTATACAGACAGCGGTGTAGATATTTCCATGTTTATACAGATAGCGGTGTAGATATTTCCATGTTTATACAGATAGCGGTTTAGATATTTCCATGCTTATACAGATAGCGGTGTAGATGTTTCCACTTTATACAGATAGCGGTGGAGATAATTCCATGTTTATACAGATGGCTGTGTAGATATTTCCATGTTTATACAGATTGTGTTGTACCTAATTCCCTATATATGCAGATGGCAGTGTAGATATTTCCATGTTTATACAGATAGCGGTGTCGCTATTTCCATGTTTATACAGATAGCGGTGTAGATATTTCCATGTTTATAGAGATGTCTGTGTAGATATTTCCACGTTTATACAGATGGCACTATAGATATTTCCATGTTTATACAGATGTTGGTATGGATAGTTCCGTGTTTATACAGATGACTGTGAACAAATTTCCATGTTTTTACAGATGGCGGTGTAGATATTTCTTGTATATAGAGGTAGCGGTGTAGATATCTCCAAGTTTATACAGATAGCGGTGTAGATATTTCCATGTGTATAAAGATAGCGGTGTAGACATTTCCCTATTTGTACAGATGGCGGTGTAGATATTTCCATGTTTATACAGATGGCGGTGTAGATATATCCATGTTTATTCAGATGGCCGTGTAGATACTTCCATTTTTATGCTGGTAGCGGTGAAATTTCCATGTTTATACAGATAGCGGTGTAGATATTTCCATGTTTTTACAGATGGCGGTGTAGATATTTCCATGTTTATACAGTTAACGGTGTAGATATTTCCATGTTTATAGAGATAGTGGTGTAGATATTTCCATGTTTACAGAGATAGCAGTGTAGATATTCCCAGGTTTATAAAGATAGCGGTGTAGATATTTCCACGTTTATACAGACAGCGGTGGAGATATTTCCACGGTTATACAGATATCGATGTAGATATTTCCACATTTATACAGATAGCGTAGATATTTCCACGTTTATACAGATAGCGGTGTAGATATTTCCACGTTTATACAGATAGCTGTGTAGATATTTCCACGTTTATACAGATAGTGTTGCAGATACTTCCATGTTTCTACAGATAGCCGTGTAGTTATTTCCATATTTATACATATAGCGGTGTAGATATTTCCATGTTTATAATGACGGTGTAGGTATTTCCATGTTTATAGTGATAGCGGTGTAGATATTTCCATGTTTATACGGATAGCGGTGTAGATATTTCCATGTTTATACAGATAGCGGTGTTGATATTTTCATGTTTATACGGATAGCGGTGTAGATATTTCCATGTTTATACAGATAGCGGTGTAGATATTTCCACGTTTATACAGATGGCTGTGTAGATATTTCGGTGTTTATACAGATGGCTGTGTAGATATTTCCATGTTTATACAGATGGCAGTGTAGATATTTCCATGTTTATGCAGATGGTGGTGTTGATATTTCCGTGTTTACAGAGACAGTGGTGTAGATATTTCCATCTTTGCACCGATTGCGGTGTAGGTATTTCAATCTTTACACAGATAGTGGTGTAGTTATTTCCCAGTTTAAACAGATAGCTGTGTAGATATTTCCATGTTTACAAAGATAGCGTTGTAGATATTTCCATTTTTACACAGATAGCATTGTAGATATTTCCATGTTTATACAGATAGCGGTGCAGGTATTTCCATGTTTATACAGATAGCGGTGTAGATATTTCCATGTTTATAGAGATAGCGGTGGAGATATTTCCATATTTATAGAGAGAGCGGTGTAGATATTTCCATATTTATAGAGATAGCAGTGGAGATATTTCAATGTTTTTACTGTTAGCGATGTAGATATTTCCATGTTTATACAGATAGCGGTGTAGATATTTCCATGTTTATACAGCTCGCATTGTAGATATTTCCATCTATATACAGATGGCAGTGTAGATATTTCCATGTTTATACAGATAGTGGTGTAGATATTTCCATGTTCATACAGAAGACTGTGTAGTTATTTCCATGTTTATACAGACGGTGGTTTAGATATTTCCATGTTTATACGGATAGCGGTGTTGATATTTCCATGTTTATTGGGACAGCGCTGTAGATATTTCCATGTTTATGCAGATAGCAGTGTAACTATTTCCATGTTTATACAGATTGCGGTGTAGATATTTCCAAGTTTATACAGATAGTAGTGTAGATATTTCCATGTTTACAGAGATAGCAGAGTACATATTTCCATCTTTGAACAGATTGCGGTGTAGATATTTCAATCTTTACACAGATACCTGTGTAGATATTTCCAAGTTTACACACATAGCTGTGTAGATATTCCCAAGTTTATACAGATAGCGGTGCAGATATATCCATCTTTATACAGATAGTGGTGGAGATATTTCCTTGTTTATAGAGATCGTGGTGTAGATATTTCCATGTTTATACAGATAGCGGTGTAGATATTTCCAGATTTATACAGGTAGCGGTGGAGATATTTCCATGTTTATACAAATCGTGGTGAAGATATTTTCATCTTTCCACAGACGCCAGTGTAGATATTTCCATGTTTATACAAATGGCGGTGTAGATATTTCCATGTTTATAGAGATGGCGGTGTAGATATTTCTATGTTTACAGAGATAGCGGTGTACATATTTCCATGTGTATAGAGATGGCGATGTAGGTATTTCCATGTTTACAGAGATAATGGTGAAGTTATTTCCATGTTTATACAGATAGCGGTGTAGATATTTCTATGTTTATACAGATAGCGGTGTTGGTATTTCCATGTTTATACAGATAGCGGTGTAGATATTTCCAGGTTTATACAGACAGCGGTGTACATATTTCCATGTTTGCAGAGATAGCGTTGTAGATATTTCCATCTTTGCACAGATTGCGATGTAGATATTTCCATCTGTACACAGAGAGCTGTGTAGATATTTCCAGGTTTACACAGATAGCTGTGTAGATATTTCCATGTTTACACAGATAGCATTGTAGATATTTCCATGTTTATACAGATAGCGGCGTAGATATTTCCATGTATATACAGATAGCGTTCTTGGTGTTTCCCTGTTTATAAAGATAGCGGTGTTGGTATTTCCATGGTTATACCGCTCCCGTTGTAGATATTTCCACCTTTATACATATGGCCGTGTAGATAATTCCATGTTTATACAGATAGTGGTGTAGATATTTCCATGTTTATAAAGATAGCGGTGTAGATAGTTCCATGTTACTGGAGATGTCGGTGTACATATTTTCATGTTCATAGTGATGGCGGTGTAGATATTTCCATGTTTATGGAGATTGCGGTGTAGATATTTCCATATTTATATAGATAGCGTTGTAGGCATTTCCATGTTTATGGAGATAGGGTTGTAGATATTTCCATGTTTATAGAGATTGCTGGTAGATATTTCCATGTGTATACAAATGGCAGTGTAGATATTCCAAGTTTATGGAGATGGTGGTGTAAATATTTCCATGTTTATACAGATGACTGTGTAGATATTTGCATGTTTATACAGATGGTGATGTAGATATTTCCATGTTTATGGAGATAACAGTGTACATATTTCCATGTTTATAAAGATACCGGTGTAGATATTTCCATGTTTATAGAGATAGCGGTGTAGATATTTCCATGTTTATACAGATGGCCGTATAGGTATTTCCATGTTTATACAGACGGTGGTGTAGATATTTCCTTTTTATGCAGATAGCAGTGTTGATATTTCCATGTTTATACAGATAGCGGTGTAGATATTTCCATGTTTACAGAGATGGCTGTGTAGGTGTTTCCAAGTTTACACAGATAGCGTTGTAGATATTTCCATGTTTATACAGATAGCGGTGTAGATATTTCCATGTATATACATATAGCAGTGTTCGCAATTCCATGTTTATACAGATAGCGTTGTTGTTGTTTCCCTGTTTATAAAGATAGCGGTGTTGGTATTTCCATGGTTATACCGCTCCCGGTGTAGATATTTCCACCTTTATACAGATGGCCGTGTAGATACTTCCATGTTGATACAGATAGCGGTGTAGATATTTCCATGTATATACATATAGCAGTGTTCGCAATTCCATGTTTATACAGATAGCGGTGTAGATATTTCCATGTTTATACAGCTCGCGGTGTAGATATTTCCATCTTTATACAGATGGCAGTGTAGATATTTCCATGTTTATACAGATAATGGGGACGATATTTCCAAGTTTATACAGATGGCGGTGTAGATAATTCCATGTTTCTGGAGATGGCGGTGTAGATATTTTCATGTTTATAGAGATTGCGGTGTAGACATTTCCATGTTCATAGAGATTGCGGTGTAGATATTCCATGTTTATACCGATAGCGGTGTAGGTATTTCCATGTTTATAGAGATAGCGGAGTAGATATTTCCATGTTTATACAGATGGCTGTGGAGATATTTCCATGTGTATACAGATGGCATTGTAGATATTTCCATGTTTATAGAGATGGTGGTGTAGATATTTCCATGATTATACAGATGACTCTGTAGATATTTGCTTGTTTATTCAGATGGCGGTGTAGATATTTCCATCTTTATAGAGATAACAGTGTAGATATTTCCATGTTTATAGAGATAGCGGTGTAGATATTTCCATGTTTATAGAGATAGCGGTGTAAATATTTCCATATTTATACATATAGCGGTTTAGATATTTCCATGTTTATACAGATAGCGGTGTAGATATTTCCAAGTTAATACAGATGGTGGTTTAGATATTTCCTTGTTTATGCCGATAGCGGTGTATATATTTCTATGTTTATGCAGATAGGGATGTAGATATTTCCATGTTTGCAGAGATAGCGGTGCAGATATTTCCATCTTTGCACCGATTGCGGTGTAGATATTTCGTTCTTTACAAAGATAGTTGTGTAGATATTTCCAAGTTTACACAGATAGCTGTGTAGATATTTCCATGTTTACACAGATACCATTGTAGATATTTCCATGATTATACAGATAGCATTGTATATATTTCCATGTTTATACAGGTAGCGGTGTAGATATTTCCATGTTTACAGAGATAGCAGTGTAGATTTTTCCATCTTTATGCAGACGGTGGAGTAGATATTTCCATGGTTATGCAGATGGCGTTGTAGATATTGCCAAGTTTATAGACATGGTGGTATAGATGTTTCCATGTTTATAGAGATGGCGGTGTAGATATTTCCATGTTTATAGAGATAGTGGTGTAGGTATTTCCATGTTTATAGTGATAGTGGTGTAGATATTTCCATGTTGAAACAGATAGCGGTGTAGATATTTCCATGTTTATGTGGATAGCGTTGTTGATATTTCCATGTTTGTAGGGATAGTGGTGTAGATGTTTCCATATTTATACAGATAGTGGTTTAGGTATTTCCATGTTTATACAGAGGGCAGTATAGATATTTCCATGTTTATACAGATTGTGGTGTAGGTAATTCCATGTTTATACAGAAGACTGTGTCGGTGTTTCTATGTTTATACAGATGTCGGTGTAGATATTTTCATGTTTATAGAGATAGGGGTGTAGATATTTCCATGTTTATACAGATAGCGGTGTAGGTATTTCCATGTTTATACAGATAGCGGTGTAGATATTTCCATGTTCACAGAGATAGCTGTGTAGGTGTTTCCAAGTTTACACAGATAGCGTTGTAGCTATTTCCACGTTTATACAGATAGCGGTGTAGATATTTCCATGTATATACATATAGCAGTGTTCGCATTTCAATGTTTATACAGATAGCGGTGTAGATATTTCCATGTTAATACAGATGGTGTTTTAGACATTTCCTTGTTTATGCAGATAGCGGTGTATATATTTCTATGTTTATGCAGATAGCGATATAAACATTTCCATGTTTGCAGAGATAGCGGTGCAGATATTTCCATCTTTGCACCGATTGCAGTGTAGATATTTCCTTCTTTACACAGATAGTTGTGTAGATATTTCCAAGTTTACAGAGATATCTGTGTAGATATTTCCATGTTTACACAGATACCATTGTAGATATTTCCATGATTATACAGACAGCATTGTATATATTTCCATGTTTATACAGATAGCGGTGTAGACATTTCCACGTTTATACAGATAGCAAAGTAGATATTTCCACGTTTTACAGATAGCGATGTAGATATTTACATGTTTATACAGATAGCGATGTAGTTACTTCCATGTTTACAGAGATAGCGGTGTAGATATATACATCTTTGCACAGATTATGTTGTGGATATTTCCATCTTTACACTGATAGCTGTGTAGATATTTCCAAGTTTACACAGATAGCTGTGTAGATGTTTCCATGTTTACACAGATAGCATTGCAAATATTTCCATGTTTATACAGATAGCGGTTTAGATATTTCCATGTTATTAGAGATAGCGGTGTAGATTTTTCCATGTTTATACAGATAGCGGTGTTGGTATTTCCATGTTTATACAGATAGCGGTATAGATATTTCCGTGTTTATACAGCTCGCAGTGTAGATATTTCCATCTTTATACAGATGGCATTGCAGATATTTCCATGTTTATACAGATAGTGGTGTAGATATTTCCATGTTTATACAGATGGCGGTGTAGATAGTTCCATGTTTCTGGAGACGGCGGTGTAGATATTTTCATGTTTATAGAGATGGTGGTGTAGATATTTCCATGTTTATAGAGATTGCGGTGTAGATATTTCCATGTTTATAGAGATAACGGTGTAGGTATTTCCATGTTTATAAATTTAGAGGAGTAGATATTTCCATGTTTATAGAGATAACGGTGTAGATATTTCCATATTCATACAGATAGCGGTGTAGACATTTCCATGTTTATACAGATGGCGGTGTAGATATTTCCATGTTTATACAGGTAGCGGTGTAGATATTTCCATGTTTATAGAGCTCGCGGTGTAGATATTTACATCTTTATTCAGATGGCAGTGTAGATATTTCCATCTTAATACAGATGGTGGTGTAGATTGTTACAGGTTTCTGATGATGGCATTGTAGATATTTTCATGTTTGTAGAGATGGCAGTGTAGATATTTCCATGTTTATAGAGATAGTGGTGTAGATATTTCCATGTTTATAGAGATAGCGGTGTAGGTATTTCCATGTTTACAGAGATAGCGGTATAGATATTTCCATGTTAATACAGATGGTTGTGTAGATATTTCCATGTTCATACACATAGCGGAGTAGGTATTTCCATGTTTATACAGATAGCGGTGTAGATATTTCCATGTTTACACAGACGACTGTGAAGATATTTCCACGTTTATACAGATGGCGGTGTAGATATATCCATGTTTATAGAGATAGCGGTGTAGATATTTCCGAGTTTATACTGATAGCGTTGTAGATATTTCCATGTTTATAGAGATAGCGGTGTAGATATTTCCATGTTTCTACAGGTCGCGGTGTAGTTATTTCCATGTTTATACAGATGGTGGTGTAGATATTTCCATGTTTATACAGATGGCTGCGTAGATATTTCCATGTTTATACTGATGGCGGTGTAGATAGTTCCATGTTTATGGAGATGGCAGTGTAGATATTTTCATGTTTTTAGAGTTGGCGGTGTAGATATTTCCATGTTTATAGAGATAGCATTGTAGATATTTCTATGTTTATACTGATGGCTTTGTAGATATTTCCATGTGTATAGAGATGGCAGTGAGGTTATTTCCATGTTTATATTCACGGAGGTGTACATATTTCCATGTTTATTTAGATGACTGTGTAGTTATATCCATGTTTTTACAAATGGCGGAGTAGATATTTCTATGTTCATTCAGATGGCGGTGTAGATATTTCCATGTTTATAGAGATAGCGGTGTAGATATTTCCATGTTTATATAGATGGCCGTGTAGATATTTCCTTGTTTATGTAGATGGCTGAGTAGTTATTTCCATGTTTATAGAGATGGCAGAGTATATATTTCCATGTTTGTAGAGATAACGGTTCTGATATTTCCATGTTTATAGAGATAGCGGTGTAGGTATTTCCATGTTTATAGAGATAGCGGTGTAGATATTTCCATGTTTATACAGATAGCGGTGTAGGTATTTTCATGTTTATAAAGATAGCGGTGATGGTATTTCCATGTGTATACAGATAGCGGTGTAGATTCTTCCTTGTTTATACAGCTCGCGGTGTAGATATTTACATCTTTATGCAGATGGAAGTGTAGATATTTCCATGTTTATACAGAAGGCGATGTAGATATTTCCATGTTTATACTGATAGCGGTGTAGGAATTTCCATGTTTTTAGATATAGCGGTGTAGTTATCTCCATGTTTATACTGATGGCTGTGTAGATATTTCCATGTGTATACAGATGGCAGTGTAGATATTTCCATGTTTATAGACATAGCGGTTTATGTATTTCCATCTTTACACAGATAGCGTTGTAGATATTTCCACATTTATAGAAATAGCGGTTTAGATATTTCCAAGTTAATACAGATAGCGGTGTAGACATTTCCATGTTTATACAGATAGCGGTGTAGATATTTCCATATTTAAAGATATAGTGGTGTAGGTATTTTCATGTTTATGCAGATAGCGGTGTAGATATTTCCATGTTTATACACATAGAGGTGTAGGAATTTCCATGTTTATAGATATAACGGTGTTGATAATTCCTTGTTTATACTCATGGCTGTGTAGATATTTCCATGTGTATACAGATGGCAGTGTAGATATTTCCATGTTTATACTCACGGAGGTGTAGATATTTCCATGTTTATACACATGACTGTGTAGATATTTCCATGTTTTTACAGATGGCGCTGTAGATATTTCCATGTTTATACATATAGCGGTGTAGATATTACCATGTTTATACAGATAGCGGTGTAGATATATCCATGTTTATACAGATAGCGGTGTTTGTATTTCCATGTTTATGCAGATAGCGGCGTAGATATTTCCATGTTTATTCAGCTCGTGATGTAGATATTTCCATCGTTATACAGATGGCATTGCAGATATTTACATGTTTATACAGATGGCGGTGTCATTATTTCCATATTTACACAAATGGCGGTGTAGATAGTTCCATCTTTATGGAAATGGTGGTGTAGATATTTTCATGTTTATTGAGATGGCGGTGTAGATATTTCCATGTTTACAGAGATTGTGATGTAGATATTTTCTTGTTTATAGAGACATCGGTGTAGGTATTTCCATCTGTATAGTGATAGCGGTGTAGTTGTTTCCATGTTTATACTGATGGCTGTGTAGATATTTCCATTTTTATACCGATGGCAGTGTAGATATTTCCATGTTTTTAGAGATGGCTGTGTAGATATTTCCATGTTATACGGATGACGGTGTAAATAGTTCCACGTTTATACTGATGGCGGTGTAGATATTTCCATGTTTATAGAGATAGCGGTGTAGATATTTCCATGTTTATAGAGATTGCTGTGTAGATGTTTCCAAGTTTATAGAGATAGCGGTGTAGTTATTTCCATGTTTATACAGATAGTGGAGTAGATATTTCCATGTTTATTCAGATGGCTGTGCAGGTATTTCCATTGGTATACAGTTGGCAGTGTAGATATTTCCATGTTTATAAAGATCGTGGTTTAGATATTTCCATGTTTATACAGATGATTGTGTAGATATTTGCATGTATATACAGATTGCAGTGTAGATATTTCCATGTTTATAGAGAGAGCGGTGTAGGTAATTCCATGTTTATAAAGATAGCGGTGTAGTTATTTCCACGTTTATACAGATAGCAGTGTAGATATTTCCATGTTTATAGAGATAGCGGTGGAGATATTTCCTTGTATATACATATCATGGTGTAGATATTTCCATGTTTATACAGATAGCGGTGTAGATATTTCCATGTTTATACAGATAGCGGTGTAGATATTTCCATGTTTATACAGATGGCGGTGTAGATATTTCCACGCTTATACAGATGGCGGTGTAGATATTTCCACGTTTATACAGACAGCGTTGTGGATATTTCCATGTTTATACAGATGGCGGTGGAGATATTTCCGTGTTTATACAGATAGAGGTGGAGATATTTCCATGTTTCTACAGATGACTCTGTAGATATTTGCAAGTTTATACAGATCGCGGTGTAGATATTTCCATGTTTATGGAGATAGCGAAGTAGATATTTCCATGTTTATACAGATAGCGGTGTAGTTATTTCCATGTTTATTAGAGATAGCGGTATATATATTTCCATATTTGTACAGATAGCGGTGAAGATATTTCCATGTTTATACAGATTGCGTTGTAGATATTTCCATGTTTATACAGATCGCAGTGTAGGTATTTCCATGTTTATACAGATGGCGGTGTAGACATTTCCATGTTTTTACTGATAGCGGTGTAGATATTTCCATGTGTACAGAGATAGAGGTGTAGATATTTCCGTCTTGGCACAGATTGCGGTGTAGATATTGCCATCTTTATGCAGATATCGGTGTAGATATTTCCAAGTTTACACAGATAGCTGTGTAGATATATCCATGTTTACGCAGATAGCTTTGTGGATATTTCCACGTTTATACAGATAGCAGTGTAGATATTTCCAGGTATATACAGATTGCGGTGTAGAGATTTCCACATTTATACAGATAGCTGTGGAGATATTTCCACGTTTATACAGATCGTGGTGTATATATTTCCATGTATATACAGATAGCGTTGTAGATATTTCCATGTTTATAAAGGTAGCGATATAGAAATTTCCATGTTTATACAGATCGCGGTGTAGATATTTCCATCTTTCTACAGATGGCAGTGTAGCTATTTACATGTTTTTACAGATGGCGATGAAGTTATTTCCATGTTTATACAGACGGCGGTGTAGACATTTCCATGTTTATACACATGGCTGTGTAGATATTTCCATGTGTATACAGATGGCTGTGTAGATATTTCCATGATTATACAGATGGCAGTGTAGATATTTCCATGTTTATACAGTTGACTGTGTAGATATTTCCATGTTTATACAGAAGGCGATGTAGATATTTCCATGTTTATACTGATAGCGGTGTAGGAATTTCCATGTTTTTAGATATAGCGGTGTAGTTATCTCCATGTTTATACTGATGGCTGTGTAGATATTTCCATGTGTATACAGATGGCAGTGTAGATATTTCCATGTTTATAGACATAGCGGTTTATGTATTTCCATGTTTACACAGATAGCGTTGTAGATATTTCCACATTTATAGAGATAGCGGTTTAGATATTTCCAAGTTAATACAGATAGCGGTGTAGACATTTCCATGTTTATACAGATAGCGTTGTAAATATTTCCATATTTAAAGATATAGTGGTGTAGGTATTTTCATGTTTATGCAGATAGCGGTGTAGATATTTCCATGTTTATACATATAGAGGTGTAGGAATTTCCATGTTTATAGATATAACGGTGTTGATAATTCCTTGTTTATACTCATGGCTGTGTAGATATTTCCATGTGTATACAGATGGCAGTGTAGATATTTCCATGTTTATACTCACGGAGGTGTAGATATTTCCATGTTTATACACATGACTGTGTAGATATTTCCATGTTTTTACAGATGGCGGTGTAGATATTTCCATGTTTATACACATAGCGGTGTAGATATTACCATGTTTATACAGATAGCGGTGTAGATATATCCATGTTTATACAGATAGCGGTGTTTGTATTTCCATGTTTATGCAGATAGCGGCGTAGATATTTCCATGTTTATTCAGCTCGTGATGTAGATATTTCCATCGTTATACAGATGGCATTGCAGATATTTACATGTTTATACAGATGGCGGTGTCATTATTTCCATATTTACACAAATGGCGGTGTAGATAGTTCCATCTTTATGGAAATGGTGGTGTAGATATTTTCATGTTTATTGAGATGGCGGTGTAGATATTTCCATGTTTACAGAGATTGTGATGTAGATATTTTCTTGTTTATAGAGACATCGGTGTAGGTATTTCCATGTGTATAGTGATAGCGGTGTAGTTGTTTCCATGTTTATACTGATGGCTGTGTAGATATTTCCATTTTTATACCGATGGCAGTGTAGATATTTCCATGTTTTTAGAGATGGTTGTGTAGATATTTCCATGTTATACGGATGACGGTGTAAATAGTTCCACGTTTATACTGATGGCGGTGTAGATATTTCCATGTTTATAGAGATAGCGGTGTAGATATTTCCATGTTTATAGAGATTGCGGTGTAGATATTTCCAAGTTTATAGAGATAGCGGTGTAGTTATTTCCATGTTTATACAGATCGCGGTGTAGATATTTCCATGTTTATGGAGATAGCGAAGTAGATATTTCCATGTTTATACAGATAGCGGTGTAGTTATTTCCATGTTTATTAGAGATAGCGGTATATATATTTCCATATTTGTACAGATAGCGGTGAAGATATTTCCATGTTTATACAGATTGCGTTGTAGATATTTCCATGTTTATACAGATCGCAGTGTAGGTATTTCCATGTTTATACAGATGGCGGTGTAGACATTTCCATGTTTTTACTGATAGCGGTGTAGATATTTCCATGTGTACAGAGATAGAGGTGTAGATATTTCCGTCTTGGCACAGATTGCGGTGTAGATATTGCCATCTTTATGCAGATATCGGTGTAGATATTTCCAAGTTTACACAGATAGCTGTGTAGATATATCCATGTTTACGCAGATAGCTTTGTGGATATTTCCACGTTTATACAGATAGCAGTGTAGATATTTCCAGGTATATACAGATTGCGGTGTAGAGATTTCCACATTTATACAGATAGCTGTGGAGATATTTCCACGTTTATACAGATCGTGGTGTATATATTTCCATGTATATACAGATAGCGTTGTAGATATTTCCATGTTTATAAAGGTAGCGATATAGAAATTTCCATGTTTATACAGATCGCGGTGTAGATATTTCCATCTTTCTACAGATGGCAGTGTAGCTATTTACATGTTTTTACAGATGGCGGTGAAGTTATTTCCATGTTTATACAGACGGTGGTGTAGACATTTCCATGTTTATACACATGGCTGTGTAGATATTTCCATGTGTATACAGATGGCTGTGTAGATATTTCCATGATTATACAGATGGCAGTGTAGATATTTCCATGTTTATACAGTTGACTGTGTAGATGTTTCCATGTTTATACAGATGGCGGTGTAGATATTTCCATCATTATACAGCTCACGGTGTAGATATTTTCATCTTTATACAGACGGCAGTGTAGGTATTTCCATGATTATACAGATAGTGGTGTAGATATTTCCATGTTTATACAGACGGCGGTGTAGATAGATCCATGGTTTTGGAGATGGTGGTGTAGATATTTCCATGTTTATAGAGATTGCGGTGTAGATATTTCCATGTTTATAGAGATAGCCGTGTAGATATTTCCATGTTTATAGAGATAGCCGTGTAGATATTTCCATATTTATACAGATAGCGGTGTAGATATTTGCATGTATATACAGATGGCGGTGTAGATATTTCCATGTTTATACAGATGGCGCTGTAGATATTTCCTTGTTTATACTGATAGCGGTGTAGATATTTCCATGTTTATACAGATAGCGGTATAGATATTTCCATGGTAACAGAGATAGCGGTGTAGATATTTCGATCTTTGCACAGATTGCGGTGTATATATTTCCATCTTTACACAGATAACTATGTAGATATTTCCAAGTTTACACAGATAGCTCTGTAGATATTTCCATGTTTACACAGATAGTGCTGTAGATATTTCCATGTTTATACAGATAGCGGTGTAGATATTTCCACATTTATACAGATAGCGATGTAGATATTTCCACGTTTATAGAGATAGCATTGTAGATATTTCCACGTTTATACAGATAGCGGTGTAAATAATTCCACGTTTATACAGATAGCGGTTTAGATATTCCACGTTTTACAGATAGCGGTGTAGATATTTCCATGTTTACGCAGATGGCGTTGCAGATATTTCCATGTTTATACAGATAGCGGTGTAGATATTTCCATGTTTATACAGATGGCGGAGTAGATATTTCCATGTTTATGCAGATGGCGGTGTAGATATTTCCATGTTTATGCAGATGGCGGCGTAGATATTTCCATGTTTACACAGATACTGCTGTAGATATTTCCACGTTTATACAGATAGCGGTGTAGACATTTCCACATTTATACAGATAGCGGTGTAGATATTTCCAAGTTTATAGAGATAGCGGTGTAGATCTTTCCTTGTTTATAGAGAAGGCAGTGTAGGTATTTCCATGTTTATGGAGATAGTGGTGAAGATATTTCCATGTTTATACAGATAACAGTGTAGGTATTTCCACGTTTATACAGATGGCGGTGTAGATATTTCCATGTTTATAGAGATAGCGGTGTAGGTATTTCCATGTTTATACAGATGGCAGTGTAGATATTACCATGTGTATACAGATGGCAGTGTAGATATTTCCATGTTTATAGAGATGGTGGTGTAGATATTTCCATGCTTATACAGATGTCTGTGTAGATATTTCCATGTTTATACAGATGGCATTGTAGATACTTCCATGTTTATAGAGATAGTGGTGTAATTATTTCCATGTTTATACAGATAGCGGTGTAGATATTTCCATGTACATACAGATAGCGGTGTTGTTATTTCCAAGTTTAGACAGATAGCGGTGTAGATTTATCCATCTTTGCACAGATTGCTGTGTAGATATTTCCATCTTTACAGAGATAGCGGTGTAGATATTTCCTTGTTTATTCAGATAGCAGTGTAGATATTTCCATGTTTATAATGGTAGCACTGTGGAAATTTCCATGTTTATACAGATCACGCTGTAGATATTTCCATGTTTCTACACATGGCAGTGTAGATATTTACATGTTTATACAGATTGCGCTGTAGATATTTCCATGTTTTTACAGATGGCGGTGTAGATATTTCCATGTTTATGCAGATGGCGGTGAAGGTATTTCCGTATTTATAGAGATGACGGTGTAGATATTTCTATGTTTATACAGCTCGCGGTGTAGATATTTCCATCTTATTACAAATGGCAGTGTAGATACATCCATGTTTACTAAGGTAGTGGTGAAGATATTTCCATGTTTATACAGCTGGCGGTGTAGATATTTCCATGTTTATGCACATGACTGTGTAAATATTTCCACGTTTTCACAGATGGCGGTGTAGATATTTCCATTTTATACAGGTGGCGGTGTGCATATTTCCATGATTATAGAGGTGGCGGTGTGGATATTTCCATGTTTATACAGATGGCAGTGTAGATATTTCCATGTTTATGCAGAAGGCGGTGAAGGTATTTCCATATTTATAGAGATGACGGTGTAGATAGTTCTATGTTTATACAAATAGCGGTGTAGATATTTCCATGTTTATACAGATAGCGGTGTTGGTATTCCCATGTTTTTACAGATAGCAGTGAAGATATTTCCATGTTTATACAGCTCACGGTGTAGATATTTCCATCTTTCAACAAATGGCAGTGTAGATATTTCCATGTTTATACAGGTAGTGGTGAAGATATTTCCATGTTTATACAGGTTGCGGTGTAGATATTTCCATCTTTATACAAATGTCAGTGTAGATATTTCCATGTTTATACAGATAGTGGTGTAGATATTTCCATGTTTATACAGATGGCGGTGAAGACAGCTCCATGTTTTTGGACATGGCTGTGTAGATATTTCCATGTTTATACAGATGCAGTGTAGATATTTCCATGTTTATAGAGATAGCTGTGTTGGTATTTCCATATTTATACAGATAGCGGTGTAGATATTTCCATGTTCATTCAGATAGAGATGTAGATATTTCCATGTTTATACAGATGGCTGTGTAGATATTTCCATGTTTATTCAGATGGCTGTGCGGATATTTCCATGTGTATACAGATGACAGTGTAGATATTTCCATGTTTATACACAGGGTGGTTTAGATATTTCCAAATTTATACAGATGACTATGAAGATATTTGCATGTTTTTACAGATGGCGGTGTAGGTATTTCCATGGATATAGAGATAGCGGTGTAGATATATCCATGTTTATACAGATATTGGTGTAGATATTTCCATGAGTATAAAGATAGCGGTGTAGATATTTCCATATTTATTCAGATAGCTGTGAAGATATTTCCATGTTTATTCAGATAGAGATGTGGATATTTCCATGTTTATACAGATGGCTGTGTAGATATTTCCAAGTTTATACAGATGGCTGTGTAGATATTTCCATGTTTATACAGATGTCTGTGGAGATATTTCCATGATTATACAGATGGCAGTGTCGATATTTCCGTTGATATACAGATGGCGGTGTAAATAATTCCATGATTATGGAAATGGCAGTGTAGATATTTTCATGTTTATAGAGATGGCCGTGTAGATATTTCCATGTTTATAGAGATAGCAGTGTAGATATTTCCATGTTTATAGAGATAGCATTGTAGGTCTTTCCATGTTTATAGAGATAGCGGTGTAGATATTTCCATGTTTCTACGGATGAGTGTGTAGATATTTCCATGTGTATACAGATGGCACTGTAGTTATTTCCATGTGTATACAGATGGTGGTGTAGATATTTCCATGTTTATACAGATGGTGGTATAGATATTTCCATGGTTTTACAGACGACTGTGTAGATATTTCCATGTTTTAACAGTTGGCGGAGTAGGTATTTCCATGTTTATAGAGATAGCGGTGTAGACATTTCCATCTTTATACAGATAGCCGTGGAGATATTTCCTTGTTTATGTAGATGGCGGTGTAGTTTTTTCCATATGTATAGAGATGTCGGTGTATATATTTCCGTGTTTGTAGAGATAGCGGTGTAGGTATTTCCATGTTTATAGAGATAGCGGTGTAGGTATTTCCATGTTTATAGAGATCGCTGTGTAGATATTTCCATGTTTATACAGATATCGGTGTAGATATTTCCATGTTTTTTGAGGTAGCGGTGTGGGTATTTCCATGTTTATACAGATAGCTTTGAAGATATTTCCATGTTTATACACATGGCGGTGTAGTTAGTTCCATGTTTATGGAGATAGTGGTGTAGATATTTCCATGTTTATAGAAATAACGTTGTAGGTATTTCATGTTTATAAAGATTGCTGGGTTGATATTTGCATATTTATACAGATGGTTGTGTAGATATTTCCATGTTTATACAGATAGCAGAGTAGATATTTCCATGTTTATATAGGTGGCGGTGTAGGTATTTCCATGCTTATAGAGATAGAGGTGTAGATATTTCCATGTTTATAGAAATAACGTTGTAGGTATTTCATGTTTATAAAGATAGCGGGGTTGATATTTACATATTTATACAGATGGTTGTGTAGATATTTCCATGTTTATACAGATAGCAGAGTAGATATTTCTATGTTTATATAGGTAGCGGTGTAGAAATTTCCATGTTTATACAGATCGCGGTGTAGATATTTCCATCTTTCTACAGATGGCAGTGTAGATATTTCAATGTTTATAGAGATAGCGGTTGAGGTATTTCCATGTTTATACAGATAGCGGTGTATAAATTTCCATGTCTATTGGCATAGCATTGAAGATATTTCCATGTTTATGCAGATAGCGGTGTAGCTTTTCCATGTTTATACAGATGGCATTGTAGATATTCCCATGTTTATAGAGATAGCGGTGTAGATATTTCCTTGTTTATACAGATCGTGTTGTAGATATTTCCATGTTTATACAGATAGCAGTGTAAATATTTCCATCTTTACACAGATGGCGGTGTTGATACTTCCATGTTTACAGATGGCGGTGAAGATATTTCCATGTTTACAGATGGCGGTGTATATATTCCATGTTTATAGAGATGGCGGTGTAGATATTTCCATGTTTATACAGATGGCGGTGAAAATATTTCCATGTTTACACAGAAAGCGGTGTTGATATTTCCATGTTTACAGAGATAGTGTTGTAGATATTTCCATATTTACACTGATAGTGGTGTAGATATTTCCATCTTTACACAGAAAGCGGTGTAGATATTTCCATGTTTACACAGATGGCATTGCAGATATTTCCATGTTTGTACAGATAGTAGTGTATATATTTCCATGTTTATACAGATAGCTTTGTAGATCTTTCGATGTTTTTACAGATCGTGTTGTAGATATTTCCATGTTTATACAGATAGCATTGTAAATATTTAAATGTTTATGCAGATGGCGGTGTTTATATTTCCATCTTTATACAGATGGCGGTGTGTACATTTCCATGTTTATAGAGATGGCGGTGTAGATATTTCCATGTTTATACAGATGGCAGTGTAGATATTTCCATGTTTACACAGATAGTGTTGTAGATATTTCCATGTTTACACAGATAGCGGTGTAGATATTTCCATATTTACACGGATAGCAGTGTAGATATTTCCATCTTTAAACAGAAAGCGGTGTAGATATTTCCATGTTTACACAGATAGCATTTTAGATATTTCCATGTTTATACAGATAGCGTTGTAGTTATTTCCATGTTTATACAAACAGCGGTGTAGATATTTCTATGTTTATACAGATAGCATTGGAGATATTTCCATGTTTATGCAAATAGCAGTGTAGATATTTCCATGTTTATAGAGATAGCGGTGTAGATATTTCCATGTAGATACAGATATCAGTGTACATATTTCCATGTTTATACAGATGGCTGTGCAGATATTTCCGTCTTTATACAGAGAGTGCTGTACCTCTTACCAGGTTTACACAGATCATGGTGTAGATATTTCCATGTTTATACCGATAACGTTGAAGATATTTCCATGTTTATACAGATAGCGGTGTATATATTTCCATGTTTATACAGATCACGGTGTAGATATTTCCATGTTTATACAGATTGCGGTGTAGATATTTCCATGTTTATACAGATGGCAGTGTAGGTATTTCCATGTTTATACAGATGGCTGTGTAGACATTTCCATGTTTTTACCGATAGCGGTGTAGATATTTCCATGTTTACAGAGATAGAGGTGTAGATATTTCCGTCTTTGCACAGATTGCGGTGTAGATATTGCCATCTTTATACAGATATCGGTGTAGATATTTCCAAGTTTGCACAGATAGCTGTGTAGATATTTCCATGTTTACGCAGATATCTTTGCAGGTATCTCCATGTTTATACAGATAGCAGTGTAGATATTTCCTTGTTTATACAGATATTGGTGTAGATATTTGCATGTTTAAACAGATCGTGGTGTAGATATTTCCATGTTTATACAGATAGCGGTGTAGATATTTCCAAGTTTATAAAGGTAGCGGTATAGAAATTTCCATGTTTATACAGATCGCGGTGTAGATATTTCCATCTTTCTACAGATGGCAGTGTAGATATTTACATGTTTTTACAGATGGTGGTGTAGTTATTTCCATGTTTATACAGATAGCGGTATAGATATTTCCATGTTTATACAGATGGCTGTGTAGATATTTCCATGTTTATACAGATGGCTGTGTAGATATTTCCATGATTATTCAGATGGCAGTGTAGATATTTCCATGTTTATACAGCTGACTGTGTAGATGTTTCCATGTTTATACAGATGGCGGTGTAGGTATTTCCATGTTTATACAGCTCGCGGTGTAGATATTTCCGTCTTTATACAGATGGCAGTGTAGGTATTTCCTTGTTTATACAGATAGTGGTGTAGATATTTCCATGTTTATACAGACGGTGGTGTGGATAGATCCATGGTTTTGGAGATAGCAGTGTAGATATTTTCATGTTTATAGAGATGGCGGTGTAGATATTTCCATCCTTATAGAGATGGCGGTGTAGATATTTCCATGTTTATAGAGATTGCGGTGTAGATATTTCCATGTTTATAGAGATAGCCGTGTAGGTATTTCCATGTTTAAAGAGATAGCCGTGTATATATTTCCATATTTATACAGATAGCGGTGTAGAAATTTGCATGTTTATACAGATGGCGGTGTAGATATTTCCATGTTTATACAGATGGTGGTGTAGATATTTCCATGTTTATACTGATAGTGGTGTAGATATTTCCACGTTTATAGAGATAGCGTTGTAGATATTTCCACGTTTATACAGATAGCGGTGTAAATAATTCCAAATTTATACAGATAGCGGTGTAGATATTCCACGTTTTACAGATAGCGGTGTAGATATTTCCATTTTTACACAGATAGTGGTGTAGATGTTTCCATGTTTATACAGATAACTGTGTAGGTATTTCCATGTTTATACAGATGGCAGTGTAGATATTTCTATGTTTATACAGATGGCGGTGCAGATATTTTCATGTTTATACAGATGGTGGCGTACATATTTCCATGTTTATAGAGATGGCCATGTAGATAATTCCATGTTTATACAGATAGCGGTGAAGACATTTTCACGTTTATAGAGATAGCGGTGTAGATATTTCCATGTTCATAAAGATGGTGGTGTAGTTATTTCCATGTTTATAGAGATAGCGGTATAGATATTTCCATATTTCTACAGATAGCGTTGTAGATATTTCCACGTCTATAGAGATAGAGGTGTTGGTATGTCCATGATTATACAGATAGCGTTGTAGATATTTCCATGTTTATACAGCTCGCGGTGCAGGTATTTCCATCTTTATAGAGATGTCGGTGTAGATATTTCCAAGTTTATGCAGATTGCGGTATAGGTTTTCCTTGTTTATAGAGATAGCGGTGTAGATATTTCCATGTTTATACAGATGAGTGTGAAGTCTTTTCCATGTATATTCAGATGGCAGTGTAGATATTTCCACGTTTATACAGATGTAGGTGTAGATATTTCCATGTTTATAGACATGGCTGTGAGGATATTTCCATGTTTATACAGATGGCAGTGTAGATATTTCCACGTTTATACAGATAGTGGTGTAGATATTTCCATGTTTATACAGATGACTGTGTAGGTATTTCCATGTATATACAGAAGGCAGTGTAGATATTTCCATCGGTGTCGATATTTCCATGTTTATAGTGATAGGGGTGTAGGTATTTCCATGTGTATACAGATAGCGGTGTACATGTTTCCAAGTTTATACTGATGACTGTGTAGATATTTCCACGTGTATACACATGGTCGTGTAGATATTTCCATGTCTATAGAGATGGTGTTGTAAATATTTCCATGTATATACAGATGACTGTGTAGATATTTCCATGTTTCTACAGATGGCGGTGTAGATATTTCCATGATTATAGAGATAGCAGTGTAGATATTTCCATGTTTATACAGATAGCGGTGAAGATATTTCCATGTTTATAGAGACAGCATTGTATATATTTCCATCTTTGCACAGATTGTGGAGCAGATATTTCCATCTTTTCACAGATAGCGGTTTTGGTATTTCCATGTTTGCACAGATAGCTTTGTAGACATTTCCATGTTTAAACAGATAGCAGTGTAGATAATTCCATGTTTATAGATATAGCTTTGTAGATGTTTCAATGTTTATACAGATAGCGGTGGAGTTATTTCCTTGTTTATTCAGATAGCGGTGTAGATATTTCCATGCTTATAGAGTTACCGGTTTAGATATTTCCATGTTTATAGTGTTAGCGGTGTAGATATTTCCATGTTTATTCAGATGGTGGTGTAGATATTTCCACGTTTTTACAGATGACTGTGTAGATATTTGAAAGTTTATACAGATAGCAGTGTAGATATTTCCATGTTTATACAGAAAGTGGTGTAGATATTACCATGTTTACACAGATAGCGGTGTAGATATTATATCTTTGCACAGATTGTGGTGTAGATATTTCCTACTTTACAAAGATAGCGGTGTAGATATTTCTATCTTTGAACAAATTGCAGTGTAGATATTTCCATCTTTACACAGATAGCAGTGTAGATATTTCAATGTTTACACAGATAGCGGAGTAGATGTTTCCATGTTTACACAGATAGCGTTGTAGATATTTGCATGTTTATACAGATAGCGGTGTATATATTTCCATGTTTATTCAGATAGCAGTGTAGATGTTTCCATTTTTTTACAGAAAGCGGTGGAGATATTTCCATGTTTATACAGATCGTGGTGTAGATATTTCCATGTTTATACAGATAGCAGTGGAGATAATTCCATGTTTATACAGATAGCGGTGGAGATATTACCAAGTTAATACTGATGGCGGTGTAGGTATTTCCATGTTTTCACAGATGGCGCTGAAGATATTTCCATGTTTATACAGATGACTGTGTTGTTATTTCCATGTTTATAAAGAAGGCGGTTTAGGTATTTCCATATTTATAGAGTTAGCCTTGTACATATTTCCATGTTTATACAGATAGTGGTGTAGACATTATCATGTTTATAGAGATAGCGGTGTAGATATTTCCATATTTATACAGATCTCGGTGTAGATTTTTGCTTGTTTATACAGTTAGCGGTGTAGATATTTCCATGTTTATACAGATAGCATTGTAGTTATTTGCATTTTTATACAGATCGTGGTTAGGTGTTTCCATGTTTATACAGATTGCAGTGTAGATATTTCCATGTTTATACAAGTAGCGGTGTGGATATTTCCAAGTTTATACAGATCGCGGTGTAGACATTTCCATCATTCCACAGATGGCATTGTAGATATTTCTATGTTTATTCAGACGGCGGCATTGATATTTCCATGTTTATACAGATGGCGGTGTAGATATTTCCATGTTTATGCAGATGGCGGTGTAGATGTTTCCATGTTTATGGAAATGGCGTTGTAGATATTTATATGTTTGTAGAGATAGTGGTGTAGATATTTCAATGTTTATAGAGATGGCGGTGTACGTATTTCTTTGTTAATAGGGATAGTGGTGTAGATAATTCCATGTTTATAGAGATGGCAGTGCAGGTATTTCCATGTTTAAACAGATATTGGTGTAGATATTTCCATGTTTATACAGATGGCTGTATACATATTTCCATGTTGATACAGATAGCAGTGTTGGTATTTCCATGTTATACAGATAGCGGTGTAGATATTTCCACGTTTATACTGCTCGCGGTGTAGATATTTCCATCGTTATACAGATAGCAGTGAAGATATGTCCATGTTTATACAGATAGTGGTTTAGATATTTCCATTTTACACAGATGGTGGTGTAGATAGTTCCATGTTTATGGAGATGGCGGTGTAGATATTTTCATGTTTATAAATATGTCAGTGTAGATATTTCCAGGTTTATAGAGATGGCTGTGTAGATATTTCCATGTTTATACAGATGGCGGTATAGATATATACATGTTTATAGAGATAGCGGTGTATATATTTCCATATTTATAGAGATAGCAGTGTAGGTATTTCCATGTTTATTCAGAGGGCGGTATAGATATTTCCATGTTTATACAGACAGCGGTGTATTTATATCCATGTTTATACAGAGAGACCTGTAGATATTTCCATGTTTATAGAGATTGTGGTGTTGATATTTCCATGCTTATACAGATATTGGTGTTGGTATTTCCCTGTTTATACAGATAGCAGTGTAGATATTTCTATGTTTATACAGCTCGGGGTGCAGATATTTCCATCTTTATACAGACGGCAGTGTAGATATTTCCATGTTTACACAGATGGCGGTGTAGATATTTCCATGTTTATGAAGATGGCGGTGTAGATATTTTCATGTTTAGAGAGATGGCGGTGTAGATATTTCCATGTTTTTAGAGATTGTGGTGTAGTTATTTCCATGTTTATAGAGATTGCAGTGTAGGTATTTCCATGTGTATAGATATAGCGGTGCAGATGTTTCCATGTTTATACTTATGGCTCTGTAGTGATTTCCATGTGTATACAGACGGCAGTGTAGATATTTCCATGTTTATAGAGATGGTGGTGTACATATTTCCATGTATATACAGATGACTGTGTAGATATTTCCATGTTTACAGATGGCAGTGTAGATATTTCCATGTTTATAGAGATGGTGGTGTAGATATTTCCATGTATATACAGTTGACTGTGTAGATATTTCCTCTTTTATACAGATAGCGGTGTAGATATTTCCATATGTAAACACAAAGCGGTGGTGATATTTCCATGTTTATACAGAGAGCGATGTAGATATTTCCATGTTTATACAGATTGCTTTGTAGGTATTTCCATGTTTATAGAGGTAGTGGTGTA
The DNA here is from genome assembly GCF_029289425.2 of Pan paniscus. Taxonomy (NCBI): domain Eukaryota; kingdom Metazoa; phylum Chordata; class Mammalia; order Primates; family Hominidae; genus Pan; species Pan paniscus. The sequence goes on along the minus strand of NC_073255.2, from coordinate 950,879 downwards.
GATATTTCCATGTTTATACAGATGGCTGTGTAGATATTTCCATGTGTATACATATGTCAATGTAGATATTTCAATGTTTATAGAGATGGTGGTATAGATATTTCCATGTATATAAACATGACTTTGTAGATATTTGTATGTTTATACAGATGGCAGTGTAAATATTTCCATGTTTATAGAGATAACGGTGAAGAATTTCCATGTTTATACAGATAGCAGTGTAGATATTTCCATGTTTATGGAGATAGCGGTGTAGATATTTCCATATATACACAGATAGCGGTTTAGATATTTCCATTTTTATAAATAAACCGGTGCAGATATTTCCCTGTTTATATAGATGGCGGTGTAGATATTTCCATGTTTATACAGATAGCGGCGTAGATATTTCCATGTTTATACAGATAGCGGTGTAGATATTTCCATGTTTACAGAGTTAGCGGTGTAGATATTTCCATCTTTGCACAGAATGCGGTGTTGATATTTCCATCTTTACACAGATAACGGTGTAGATATTTCCAAGTTTACACCGATAGCTGTGTAGTTATTTCCATGTTTACACAGATAGTGTTGTAGATATTTCCATGTTTATAGAGATAGCGGTGTAGATATTTCCATATTTATTCAGATAGCGGTGTAGATATTTCCATGTTTATACAGATAGCGGTGTAGATATTTCCATCTTAGAACACATTGCGGTGAATATCTTTCCACCTTTACACAGATTGCTGTGTAGATATTTCCAAGTTTACACAGATAGCTGTGTAGATATTTCCATGTTTACACAGATAGCATTGTAGATATTTCCACGTTTATACACATAAGAGTGTAGATATTTCCAGGTTTCTAGAGATAGCGGTGTAGATATTTCCATATTTATGGAAATGGCGGTGTAGATATTTCCATGTTTATACAGATAGCGGTGTAGATATTTCCATGTTTACACAGATGGTGGTGTAGATATTTCCGTGTTTACACCGATAGCGTTGTAGATATTTACATGTTTACACAGATAGCGGTGTAGATATTTCCATGTTTATACAGATAATGGCTTAGATGTTTCCATGTTTATACAGATACCAGTGGAGATATTTCCATATTTATAACGATAGCGGTGTATATATTTCCATGTTTATAGAGATAGCGGTGTGGATAATTCCATGTTTATACAGATAGCGGTGTAGAAAATTCCATGTTTAAACAGATAGCAGTGTAGATATTTCCATGTTTAAACAGATAGCGGTGTAGATATTTCCATGTTTATACAGATAGCGTTGTAGATATTTCCATGTTTATACAGATCGTGGTGTCGATCTTTCCATGTTTGTACAGATAGCGGTGTAGATATTTCCATGTTTATAGACATGGCTTTGTAGATACTTCCATGTTTATACAGATGGCAGTGTAAATATTTCCATGTTTAGACATATAGTGGTGTAGATATTTCCATGTTTATACAGATGACTGTGTAGTTATTCCCATGTTTTTACAGATGGCGGTTTAGATATTTCCATGTTTATAAAGATAGCGGTGTAGACATTTCAATGTTCATAGAGATAGCGGTGTAGATATTTCCATATTTATACAGATAGCTGTGTAGATATTTCCATGTTTATACAGATAGAGGTGTAGATATTTCCTTCTTTATGCAGATGTCGGTGTAGAAATTTCCATATTTATACAGATAGCTGTGTAGATATTTCCAAGTTTACACTGATAGCTGTGTAGATATTTCCATGTTTACACAGATAGCGTTGTAGACATTTCCATGTTTATACAGATAGTGGTGTAGATATTTCCATGTTTACACAGATAGCGGTGTAGATATTTCCATGTTTATACAGAGAGCGGTGGAGATATTTCCCTGTTTATACAGATAGCGATGTAGCTATTTCCATGTTTATACAGGTAGCGGTGTAGATATTTCATTGTTTATAGAGATAGCGGTGTAGATATTTCCATGTTTATACAGATGGCTGTGTAGATATTTCCATGTGTGTACAGATGGCGGTGTAGATATTTCCATGTTTATACAGATGGCGGTGTGGATATTTCCATGTTTATACAGATAGCAGTGAAGATATTTCCTTGTTTATACAGATAGTGGTGTAGATATTTCCATGTTTATACAGATGGCGGTGTAGATACATCCATGTTTCTGAAGATGGCGCTGTAGTTATTTTCATGTTTATACAGATGGCGGTGTAGATATTTCCATGTATATAAAGATTGCAGTGTAGATATTTCCATGTTTATAGAGAAAGCGGAGAAGGTGTTTCCATGTTTATAGTGATAGCGGTGTAGATATTTCCATATTTATACAGATAGCGGTGTAGGTATTTCCATGTTTATACAGATTGCGGTGTAGATATTTCCATGTTTCTACAGATGGCGGTGTAGATATTTCCTTGTTTATACAGACAGCGGTGTAGATATTACCATGTTTATACAGGTAGAGGTGTAGATATTTCCATGTTTGGAGAGATAGCGGTGTAGTTATTTCCATCTTTGCACAGATTGCCGTGTAGATATTTCCATGTTTACGCAGATAGCTGTGTAGATATTTCCAAGTTTACACAGATAGCTGTGTAGATATTTCCATGTTTACACACATAGCGTTGTAGATATTTCCAAGTTTATACAGATTGCGGTGTAGATATGTCCATGTTTATACAGATAGCGGTGTAGATATTTTCATGTTTATACAGATAGCGGTGGAGATATTTCCATGTTTATAGAGACTGCGGTATAGATATTTCCATGTTTATACAGATAGCTGTGTAGATATTTCCATGTTTACACAGATGGTGGTGTAGATATTTCCGTGTTTATACACATTGCGGGGTAGATACTTCCATCTTTTTGGAGATGGCAGGGTAGATATTTTCATGTTTATAGAGATGGCGGTGTAGATATTTCCATATTTATAGAGATAGCGGTGCAGATATTTCCATCTTTCTACAGATGGCAGTGTAGATATATCCATGTTTATACAGATGGCCGTGTAGTTATTTCCATATTTATACAGATGTCTGTGTAGATATTTCCACGTGTATACAGATGGTATTGTAGTTACTTCCATGTTTATACAGATGGTGGTGTAGATATTTCCATGTTTATACAGTTGGCGGTGAAGATATTTCCATGTTTTTACAGATGGCAGTGTAGATATTTCAAAGTTTATAGAGATGGTGCTGTAGATATTTCCATGTTTCTACAGATAACAGTGGAGATATTTCCATGTTTATACAGAGAGCAGTGGAGATATTTCCATGTTTATACACATAGCGGTGTACATATTACCATGTTTATAGAGACAGCGGTGTAGGTATTTCCATGTTTATACAGATAGCGGTGCAGATATTTCCATGTTTACACAGATGCCTATGCAGATATTTCCTTATTTATACAGAGGGCTTTGTAGATATTTCTATGTTTATACAGATGGCAGTGTAGATATTTAAATGTTCCTACACATGACTCTGTAGGTATTTCCATGTTTATACAGATGTCTTTGTAGATATTTCCATGTTTATAGAGATAGCGGTGCAGATATTTCCATGTTTATACAGATAGCGGTGAATATATTTCCATGTTTATACAGATCATGGTGTAGATATTTCCATGTTTATACATATACCGGTGAAGATATTTCCATGTTTATACAGACCGCAGTGTAGATATTTCCATGTTTATAGAGATAGCAGTGTAGATATTTCCATGTTTGTACAGATGGCAGTGATGATGTTTCCATCTATACACAGATTGCCGTGTAGGTATTTCCATGTGTATTCAGATGGCACTGAGGATATTTCCATCTTTATACAGATGGCTGTGTAGATATTTCCATGTTTATACAGATAACTTTGTAAGTATTTCCATGTTTATACAGATGGCGGTGTAGATATTTCGATGTTTATAGAGATAGCAGTGGAGATATTTCCATGTTTATACATATAGCGGTGTAGATATTTCCATGTTTATACTGATCGTGGTGTAGATATTTCCATGTTTACAGAAATGGCGGTGTAGATATTTCCATGTTCATAGAGATAGCGGTGTTGATTTTTCCATGTTTACAGAGATAGCGGTGTGGATATTTCCATGTTTATACATATAGGGGTGTAGATAATTCCATGTTTATACAGATCGCGGTGTAGATACTTCCATGTTTATACAGATCACGGTGTAGATATTTGCTTGTTTATACAAATAGCGGTGTAGTTATTTCCATGTTTATACAGATAGCGGTGTAGATATTTCCACGTATATACAGATGGCTGTGTAGATATTTTCATGTTTATACAGATTACTTTGTAGGTATTTCCATGTTAATACAGATGGCGGTGTAGATATTTCCATGTTCATGGAGATTGCTTTGTAGATATTTCCATGTTTATACAGATCGCGGTGTAGATATTTCCATGTTTATACAGATCGCGGTGTAGATATTTCCATGTTTACACAGATTGCGGTGTAGATATTTCCATCTTTCTACAGATGGCATTGTAGATATTACCATGTTTATACAGATGGCGGTGTAGATATTTACATGTTTATATAGATGGTGGTGTAGATATTACCATGTTTATACAGGTAGTGGTGTAGATATTTCCATGTTTATACAGATTGTGGTGAAGATATTTCCATGTTTATACAGATCGCGGTGTAGATATTTCCATGTTTATACAGATCGCAGTGAAGGTATTTCCATGTTTATACAGATAGCGGTGTAGATATTTCCATGTTTATACAGATAGCGGTGTAGATATTTCCATATTTATACAGCTAACGGTGTAGAAATTTCCATGTTTATACAGATAGCGGTGTAGATATTTCCATATTTATACATCTAACGGTGTAGAAATTTCCATGTTTATACAGATAGCGGTGTAAATATTTCCATGTTTATACAGATCACGTTGTAGATATTTCCATGTTTATACAGATAGCGGTGTAGATATTTCCATGTTTATACAGACTGCGGTGAAGATATTTCCATGGTTATACAGATAGCGGTGCAGATACTTCCAAGTTTGTTCAGATGACGGTGTTGATATTTCCATCTATACACAGATGCTAGTGTAGATATTTCCATGTTCATACAGATCACGGTGTACATATTTGCTTGTTTATACAAATAGCGGTGTAGTTATTTCGATGTTTATACAGATAGCGGTGTAGATATTTCCATGTATCTACAGATGGCTGTGTACATATTCCCATGTTTATACCGATGGCTGTGTAAATATTTCCATGTTTATACAGATGACTTGTACGTATTTCCATGTTTATACACATGGCGGTGTAGATATTTCCATGTTTATAGAGATAGCTGTGAAGATATTTCCATGTTTATACAGATCGCGGTGTAGATACTTCCATGTTTATACAGATCACGGTGTAGATATTTCCATGTTAATACAGATCGCGGTGTAGATATTTCCTTGTTTATACAGATCGCGGTGTAGATATTTCCATGTTTATACAGATGGCGGTGTAGATATTTCCATGTTTATACAGATAGCGGTGTAGTTATTTCCATGTTTTTACAGATATCGGTGTAGATATTTCCATGTTTACACAGATTGCGGGGTAGATATTTCCATCTTTCTAAAGATGGCATTGTAGATATTTCCATGTTTATATAGATGGCGGTGTAGATATTTCCATGTTTATATAGATGGTGGTGTAGATATTACCATTTTTATACAGATAGCGGTGTAGATATTTCCATGGTTATACAGATAGCGGTGTAAATATTTCCATGTTTATACAGATCACGGTGTAGATATTTCCATGTTTATAGAGATCGCGGTGTAGATATTTCCATGTTTATACAGATCGCGGTTTAGATATTTCCATGTTTATAGAGATAGCGGTGTAGATATTTCCATGTTTATACAGATAGCTGTGTAGATATTTCCATATTTATACAGATAACGGTGTAGAAATTTCCATGTTTATACAGATAGCGGTGTAAATATTTCCATGTTTATACAGATCACGGTGTAGATATTTCCATGTTTATAAAGATAGCGGTGTAGATATTTCCATGTTTATACAGATAGCGGTGTAGATATTTCCATGTTTATACAGACCGCGGTGTAGATATTTCCATGGTTATACAGATAGCGGTGCGGATATTTCCATGTTTGTACAGATGGCGGTGTTGATATTTCCATCTATACACAGATGACCGTGTAGATATTTCCATCTTTATACAGATGGCGGCACAGATATTTCCATGGATATGTAGATGGTGGTGTAGATATTTTCATATTTATACAGATAGCAGTGTAGTTATTTCCATGTTTATATAGATAGTGGTGTAGATATTTCCATATATATACACATGGCTGTGTAGATATTTCCATGTTTATACAGATGGCGGTGTAGATATTTCCATGTTTATACAGATAACTTTGTAAGTATTTCCATGTTTATACAGATGGTGGTGTAGATATTTCGATGTTTATAGAGATAGCAGTGGAGCTATTTCCATGTTTATACAGAAAGCGGTGTAGATATTTCCATGTTTATACTGATCGTGGTGTAGATATTTCCATGTTTATAGAGATGGCGGTGTAGATATTTCCATGTTCATAGAGATAGCGGTGTTGATTTTTCCATGTTTATAGAGATAGCAGTGTAGATATTTCCATATTTATACAGATAACAGTGAAGAAATTTCCAAGTTTATACAGATAGCGTAAATATTTCCATGTTTATACAGATCATGGTGTAGATATTTCCATGTTTATAGAGATAGCGGTGTAGATATTTCCATGTTTATACAGACCGTGGTGTAGATATTTCCATGTTTATACAGATAGCGGTGCAGATATTTCCATGTTTGTACAGATGGCAGTGTTGTTATTTCCATCTATACAGAGACGACCGTGTAGGTATTTCCATGTTTATACAGATGGCGGCACAGATATTTCCATGGATATGTAGATGGCAGTGTAGATATTTCCATATTTATACAGATAGCGGTGTAGTTATTTCCATGTTTATATAGATAGCGGTGTAGTTATTTCCATGTATATACACATGGCTGTGTAGATATTTCCATGTTTATACAGATAACTTTGGAAGTATTTCCAGGTTTATACAGAAGGCGGTGTAGATATTTCGATGTTTATAGAGATAGCAGTGGAGGTATTTCCATGTTTATACAGACAGCGGTGTAGATATTTCCATGTTTATACTGATCGTGGTGTAGATATTTCCATGTTTATACAGATGGCGGTGTTGATATTTCCATGTTCATAGAGATAGTGGTGTTGATTTTTCCATGTTTATAGAGATAGCGTTGTGGATATTTCCATGTTTATACAGATAGGGATGTAGATATTTCCATGTTTATACAGATCACGGTGTAGATATTTCCTTGTTTATACTAATAGCGGTGAAGTTATTTCCATGTTTATACAGATAGCGGTGCAGATATTTCCATGTTTATACAGATGGCTGTGTAGATATTTCCATGTTTATACAGATGGCTGTGTAGATATTTCCATGTTTATACAGATTACTTTGTAGGTATTTCCATGTTTATACAGATGGCGGTGTAGATATTTCCATGTTTATACAGATAGCGGTGTAGATATTTCCATGTTTTTGCAGATATCGGTGTAGATATTTCCATGTTTACACAGATTGCGGTGTAGATATTTCCATCTTTCTACAGATGGCATTGTAGATATTTCCTTGTTTATACAGATGGCGGTGTAGATATTTTCATGTTTATATAGATGGTGGTGTAGATATTTCCATGTTTATACAGATAGCGGTGTAGATATTTCCATGTTTATAGAGACAGCGGTGTAGGTATTTCCATGTTTATAGACATAGCGGTGTAGATATTTCCATGTTTATATAGATGGTGTTGTAGATATTTCCATGTTTATACCGATAGCGGTGTTGGTATTTCCATTTTTATACAGATAGCGATGTAGATATTTCCATGTTCATACAGCTCGCGATGCAGATATTTATATCTTTATACAGATGGCATTGTAGATATTTCCTTATTCACACAGATGGCGGTGTAGATGTTTCCATGTTTATACAGATGGCGGAGTAGTTAGTTCCATGTTTATGGAGATGGCAGTGTAGATATTTCCATGTTTATTAAGATGGCGGTGTAGATATTTCAATGTTTATAGAGATAGCAGTGTAGATATTTACATGTTTCTACAGATAGCTGTGTAGATATTTCCATGTGTATACAGATGGCATAGTAGATATTTCCATGTTTATAAAGATGACTGTATACGTATTTCCATGTTTTTACAGATGGCCGTGCAGATATTTCCATGTTTATAGAGATAGCGATGTAGATATTTCCATGTTTGTACAGATGGCGGTGTTGATATTTCCATGTATACAGAAATGGCCCTGTAGATATTTCCATGTTTATACAGATGGCGGCGTAGATATTTCCATGGGCATGCAGATGGCGGTGTAGATATTTCCATGTTTACACAGATTGTGGTGTAGATATTTCTGTGTTTATACACATGGCGGAGTAGATACTTCCAACTTTATGGAGATGGCAGTGTAGATGTTTTCATGTTTATAGAGATGGCGGTGTAGATATTTCCATATTTATAGAGATGGCGGTGTAGGTATTTCCATCTTTCTACAGATGGCAGTGTAGATATTTCCATGTTTATACAGATGGCCGTGTAGATATTTTCATATTTATACAGATGTCTGTGTAGATATTTCCATGTGTATACAGATGGTATTGTAGGTATTTCCATGTTTATACAGATGGTGGTGTAGATATTTCCATGTTTATACAGTTGGTGGTGTAGATATTTCCATGTTTTTACAGATGGCAGTGTAGATATTTCAATGTTTATAGAGATGGCGCTGTAGATATTTCCATGTTTATACAGATAACGGTGGAGATATTTCCTTGTTTATACAGAGAGCAGTGGAGATATTTCCATGTTTATACACATAGCGGTGTACATATTTCCATGTTTTAGAGACAGCGGTGTAGTTATTTCCATTTTTATACAGATAGCGGTGCAGATATTTCCATATTTATACAGAGGGCTTTGTAGATATTTCTATGTTTATACAGATGGCAGTGTAGATATTTAAATGTTCCTACACATGACTGTGTAGGTATTTCCATGTTTATACAGATGTCTTTGTAGATATTTCCATGTTTATAAAGATAGCGGTGCAGATATTTCCATGTTTATACAGATAGCGGTGTATATATTTCCATGTTTATACAGATCATGGTGTAGATACTTCCATGTTTATACAGATACCGGTGTAGATATTTCCATGTTTATACAGACCACAGTGTAGATAATTCCATGTTTATAGAGATAGCAGTGTAGATATTTCCATGTTTGTACAGATGGCGGTGTTGAAGTTCCCATCTATACACAGATTGCTGTGTAGGTATTTCCATGTGTATACAGATGGCATTGAAGATATTTCCATGTTTTTACAGATGGTGGTGTAGTTATTTCCATGTTTACACAGATGACTGTATAGGTATTTCGATGTTTATACAGATGGCGGTGTAGATATTTCCATGTTTATAGAGATAGCAGTGTAGATATTTCCATATTTATACAGATAACGGTGTAGAAATTTCCATGTTTATACAGAGAGCGTTGTAAATATTTCCATGTTTATACAGATCATGGTGTAGATATTTCCATGTTTATAGAGATAGCGGTGTAGATATTTCCATGTTTATACAGACCGTGGTGTAGATATTTCCATGTTTATACAGATAGCAGTGCAGATATTTCCATGTTTGTACAGATGGCAGTGTTGTTATTTCCATCTATACAGAGATGACCGTGTAGATACTTCTATGTTTATACAGATGGCGGCACAGATATTTCCATGGATATGTAGATGGCGGTGTAGATATTTCCATGTTTATACAGATAGCGGTGTAGTTATTTCCATGTTTATATAGATATCGGTGTAGTTATCTCCATGTATATACACATGGCTGTGTAGATATTTCCATGTTTATGCAGATAACTTTGAAAGTATTTCCAGGTTTATACAGATGGCGGTGTAGATATTTCGATGTTTTTAGAGATAGCAGTGGAGATATTTCCATGTTTATACAGATAGCGGTGTAGATATTTCCATGTTTATACTGATCGTGGTGTAGATATTTCCATGTTTATACAGATGGCGGTGTAGATATTTCCATGTTCATAGAGATAGTGGTGTTGATTTTTCCATGTTTATAGAGATAGCGTTGTGGATATTTCCATGTTTATACAGATAGTGATGTAGATATTTCCATGTTTATAGAGATGGCGGTGTAGATATTTCCATGTTTATACAGATCACGGTGTAGATATTTCCTTGTTTATACTAATAGCGGTGAAGTTATTTCCATGTTTATACAGATAGCGGTGCAGATATTTCCATGTTTATACAGATGGCTGTGTAGATATTTCCATGTTTATACAGATGGCTGTGTAGATATTTCCATGTTTATACAGATTACTTTGTAGGTATTTCCATGTTTATACAGATGGCGGTGTAGATATTTCCATGTTTATACAGATCGCGGTGTAGATATTTCCATGTTTATACAGATTGCGGTGTAGATATTTCCATGTTTACACAGATAGCGGTGTAGATATTTCCATGTGTTTACAGATAGCGGTGTAGATATTTCCATGTATATACAGATGGCTGTGTAGATATTTTCATGTTTATACAGATGGCTGTGTAGATATTTCCATGTTTATACAGATTACTTTGTAGGTATTTCCATGTTTATACAGATGGCGTTGTAGATATTTCCATGTTTATACAGATCGCGGTGTAGATATTTCCATGTTTATACAGATCGCGGTGTAGATATTTCCATGTTTATACAGATAGCAGTGTAGATATTTCCATGTGTTTACAGATAGCGATGTAGATATTTCCATGTTTACACAGATTGCGGTGTAGTTATTTCCATCTTTCTACAGATGGCATTGTAGATATTTCCATGTTTATACAGATGGCGGTGTAGATATTTCCATGTTTATATAGATGGTGGTGTAGATATTACCAAGTTTATACAGGTAGCGTTGTAGATATTTCCATGTTTATACAGATTGTGGTGAAGATATTTCCATGTATATACAGATCGTGGTGTAGATATTTCCGTGTTTATACAGATCGTGGTGTAGATATTTCCATGTTTATACAGATAGCAGTGTAGATATTTCCATGTTTATATAGATAGCGGTGTAGTTATTTCCATGTTTATACAGATAACGGTGTAGAAATTTCCATCTTTATACAGATAGCGGTGTAAATATTTCCATGTTTATACAGATCACGGTGTTGATATTTCCATGTTTATAGAGATAGCGGTGTAGATATTTCCATGTTTATACAGATAGCGGTGCAGATATTTCCATGTTTGTACAGACTGCGGTGTAGATATTTCCATGGTTATACAGATAGCGGTGCAGATATTTCCATGTTTGTACAGATGGCGGTGTTGATATTTCCATCTATACACAGATGACCGTGTAGATATTTCCATGTTTATACAGATGGCGGCTCAGATATTTCCATGGATATGTAGACGGTGGTGTAGATATTTCCATGTTTATACAGATAGCGGTGTAGTTATTTCCATGTTTATATAGATAGCGGTGTAAATATTTCCATGTATGTACACGTGGCTGTGTAGATATTTCTATGTTTATACAGACGGCGGTGTAGATATTTCCATGTTTATACAGATAACTTTGTAAGTATTTCCATGTTTATACAGATGGCGGTGTAGTTATGTCGATGTTTATAGAGATAGCAGTGGAGATATTTCCATGTTTATACAGATAGCGGTGTAGATATTTCCATGTTTATACTGATCTTGTGGTAGATATTTCCATGTTTACAGAGATGTCGGTGTAGATATTTCCATGTTCATAGATATAGCGGTGTTGATTTTTCCATGTTTACAGAGTTAGTGGTGTGGATATTTCCATGTTTATACAGATAGGGGTGTAGATATTTCCATGTTTATAGAGATGGCGGTGTAGGTATTTCCATGTTTATACAGATCACGGTGTAGATGTTTGCTTGTTTATACAAATAGCGGTGTAGTTATTTCCATGTTTATACAAATAGCGGTGTAGATATTTCCACGTATATACAAATGGCTGTGTAGATATTTCCATGTTTATACAGATGGCTGTGTAGATATTTCCATGTTTATACAGATTACTTTGTAGGTATTTCCATGTTTATACAGATGGCGGTGTAGATATTTCCATGTTTATGGAGATAGCTTTGTAGATATTTCCATGTTTATACAGATTGCGGTGTAGATATTTCCATGTTTATACAGATCGCGGTGTAGATGTTTCCATGTTTATGCAGATCGTGGTGTAGATATTTCCATGTTTATACAGATAGCGGTGGAGATATTTCCATGTTTTTACAGATAGCGGTGTATATATTTCCATGTTTACACAGATTGCGGTGTAGGTATTTCCATCTTTCTACAGATGGCATTGTAGATATTTCCTTGTTTATACAGATGGCGGTGTAGATATTTCTTTGTTTATAAAGATGGTGGTGTAGTTATTTCCATGTTTATACAGATAGCGGTGTAGGTATTTCCATGTTTATAGAGATAGCGGTGTAGCTATTTCCATGTTTATAGACAAAGCGGGGTAGATATTTCCATGTTTATATAGATGGCGTTGTAGATATTTCCATGATTATACCGATAGCGGTGTTGGTATTTCCATGTTTATACAGATAGCGATGTAGATATTTCCATGTTTATACAGCTCGCGATGCAGATATTTATATCTTTATACAGAAGGCATTGTTGATATTTCCTTATTCACACAGATGGCGGTGTAGATGTTTCCATGTTTATACAGATGCCTGTGTAGATATTTCCATGTTTATACAGATTACTTTGTAGGTATTTCCATGTTTATACAGATGGCGGTGTAGACATTTCCATGTTTATGGAGATAGCTTTGTAGATATTTCCATGTTTATACAGATTGCTGTGTAGATATTTCCATGTTTATACAGATCGCATTGTAGATATTTCCATGTTTATACAGATCGCGGTGTAGATATTTCCATGTTTATACAGATAGCGGTGTAGATATTTCCATGTTTTTGCAGATATCGGTGTAGATATTTCCATGTTTACACAGATTGCGGTGTAGATATTTCCATCTTTCTACAGATGGCATTGTAGATATTTCCTTGTTTATACAGATGGCGGTGTAGATATTTCCATGTTTATATAGATGGTGGTGGAGATATTTCCATGTTTATGCAGATAGCGGTGTAGATATTTCCATGTTTATAGAGATAGCGGTGTAGGTATTTCCATGTTTATAGACATAGCGGTGTAGATATTTCCATGTTTATATAGATGGTGTTGTAGATATTTCCATGTTTATACCGATAGCGGTGTTGGTATTTCCATGTTTATACAGATAGCGATGTAGATGTTTCCATGTTCATACAGCTCGCGATGCAGTTATTTATATCTTTATACAGATGGCATTGTAGATATTTCCTTATTCACACAGATGGCGGTGTAGATGTTTCCATGTTTATACAGATGGTGGAGTAGTTAGTTCCATGTTTATGGAGATGGCAGTGTAGGTATTTCCATGTTTATTGAGATGGAGGTGTAGATATTTCAATGTTTATAGATATAGCAGTGTAGATATTTACATGTTTCTACAGATGGCTGTGTAGATATTTCCATGTGTATACAGATGGCATTGTAGATATTTCCATGTTTATACAGATGACTGTATACGTATTTCCATGTTTTTACAGATGGCCGTGCAGATATTTCCATGTTTATAGAGATAGCGATGTAGATATTTCCATGTTTGAACAGATGGCGGTGTTGATATTTCCATGTATACACAGATGGCCGTGTAGATAATTCCATGTTTATACAGATGGCGGCATAGATATTTCCATGGGCATGCAGATGGCGGTGTAGATATTTCCATGTTTATACAGATAGCGGTGTAGATATTTCCATGTTTACACAGATTGTGGTGTAGATATTTCCGTGTTTATACACATGGCAGAGTAGATAATTCCATCTTTATGGAGATGGCAGTGTAGATATTTTTATGTTTATAGAGATGGCGGTGTAGATATTTCCATATTTATAGAGATAGCGGTGTAGGTATTTCCATCTTTCTACAGATGGCAGTGTAGATATTTCCATGTTTATACAGATGGCCGTGTAGATATTTTCATATGTATACAGATGTCTGTGTAGATATTTCCATGTGTATACAGATGTTATTGTAGGTATTTCCATCTTTATACAGATGGTGGTGTAGATATTTCCATGTTTATACAGTTGGCGGTGTATATATTTCCATGTTTTTACAGATGGCAGTGTAGATATTTCAATGTTTATAGAGATGGCGCTGTAGATATTTCCATGTTTATACAGATAACGGTGGAGATATTTCCTTGTTTATACAGAGAGCAGTGGAGATATATCCATGTTTATACACATAGCGGTGTACATATATCCATGTTTATAGAGACAGCGGTGTAGTTATTTCCATTTTTATACAGATAGCGGTGCAGATATTTCCATTTTTAAACAGATGCCTATGCAGATATTTCCATATTTATACAGAGGGCTTTGTAGATATTTCTACGTTTATACAGATGGCAGTGTAGATATTTAAATGCTCCTACACATGACTGTGTAGGTATTTCCATGTTTATACAGATGTCTTTGTAGATATTTCCATGTTTATAAAGATAGCGGTGCAGATATTTCCATGTTTATACAGATAGTGGTGTATATATTTCCATGTTTATACAGATCATGGTGTAGATATTTCCATGTTTATACAGATGGCTGTGTAGATATTTCCATGTTTATACAGATTACTTTGTAGGTATTTCCATGTTTATACAGATGGCGGTGTAGATATTTCCATGTTTATACAGATCGCGGTGTAGATATTTCCATGTTTATACAGATCGCGGTGTAGATATTTCCATGTTTATACAGATAGCGGAGTGGATATTTCCATGTGTTTACAGATAGAGGTGTAGATATTTCCATGTATATACAGATGGCTGTGTAGATATTTTCATGTTTATACAGATAGCGGTGTAGTTATTTCCATGTTTATATAGATAGCGGTGTAGATATTTCCATGTATGTACACATGGCTGTGTAGATACTTCCATGTTTATACAGATGGCGGTGTAGATATTTCCATGTTTATACAGATAACTTTGTAAGTATTTCCATGTTTATACAGATGGCGGTGTAGATATTTCGATGTTTATAGAGATAGCAGTGGAGATATTTCCATGTTTATACAGATAGTGGTGTAGATATTTCCATGTTTATACTGATCGTGGTGTAGATATTTCCATGTTTACAGAGATGTCGGTGTAGATATTTCCATGTTCATAGAGATAGCGGTGTTGATTTTTCCATGTTTACAGAGTTAGCGGTGTGGATATTACCATGTTAATACAGATAGGGGTGTAGATATTTCCATGTTTAAAGAGATGGCGGTGTAGATATTTCCATGTTTATACAGATCACGGTGTAGATGTTTGCTTGTTTATACAAATAGCGGTGTAGTTATTTCCATGTTTATACAGATGGCGGTGTAGATATTTCCATGTTTATGGAGATAGCTTTGTAGATATTTCCATGTTTATACAGATTGCGGTGTAGATATTTCCATGTTTATACAGATCGCGGTGTAGATATTTCCATGTTTATACAGATCGCGGTGTAGATATTTCCATGTTTATACAGATAGCGGTGTAGATATTTCCATGTTTTTACAGATAGCGGTGTAGATATTTCCATGTTTACACAGATTGCGGTGTAGATATTTCCATCTTTCTACAGATGGCATTGTAGATATTTCCTTGTTTATACAGATGGCGGTGTAGATGTTTCCATGTTTATATAGATGGTGGTGTAGATATTTCCATGTTTATACGATAGCGTTGTAGATATTTCCATGTTTATACTGATCGTGGTGTAGATATTTCCATGTTTACAGAGATGTCGGTGTAGATATTTCCATGTTCATAGAGATAGCGGTGTTGATTTTTCCATGTTTACAAAGTTAGCGGTGTGGATATTTCCATGTTAATACAGATAGGGGTGTAGATATTTCCATGTTTATAGAGATGGCGGTGTAGATATTTCCATGTTTATACAGATCACGGTGTAGATGTTTGCTTGTTTATACAAATAGCGGTGTAGTTATTTCCATGTTTATACAGATGGCGGTGTAGATATTTCCATGTTTATGGAGATAGCTTTGTAGATATTTCCATGTTTATACAGATTGCGGTGTAGATATTTCCATGTTTATACAGATCGCGGTGTAGATATTTCCATGTTTATACAGAACGCGGTGTAGATATTTCCATGTTTATACAGATAGCGGTGTAGATATTTCCATGTTTTTACAGATAGCGGTGTAGATATTTCCATGTTTACACAGATTGCGGTGTAGATATTTCCATCTTTCTACAGATGGCATTGTAGATATTTCCTTGTTTATACAGATGGCGGTGTAGATATTTCCATGTTTATATAGATGGTGGTGTAGATATTTCCATGTTTATACAGATAGCGTTGTAGACATTTCCATGTTTATAGAGATAGCGGTGTAGGTATTTCCATGTTTATAGACAAAGCGGGGTAGATATTTCCATGTTTATATAGATGGCGTTGCAGATATTTCCATGTTTATACTGATAGCGGTGTTGGTATTTCCATGTTTATACAGATAGCGATGTAGATATTTCCATGTTTATACAGCTCGCGATGCAGATATTTATATCTTTATACAGATGGCATTGTAGATATTTCCTTATTCACACAGATGGCGGTGTAGATGTTTCCATGTTTATACAGATGGCGGAGTAGTTAGTTCCATGCTTATGGAGATGGCAGTGTAGATATTTCCATGTTTGTACAGATGGCCGTGTTGATGTTCCCATCTATACACAGATTGCCATGTAGGTATTTCCATGTGTATACAGATGGCATTGAAGATATTTCATGTTTATACAGATGGTGGTGTAGATATTTCCTTGTTTACACAGATGACTCTATAGGTATTTCGATGTTTATACAGACGGCGGTGTAGATATTTCCATGTTTATAGAGATAGCGGTGTAGATATTACCATATTTATACAGATAACGGTGTAGAAATTTCCATGTTTATACAGATAGCGGTGTAAATATTTCCATGTTTATACAGATCATTGTGTAGATATTTCCATGTTTATAGAGATAGCGGTGTAGATATTTCCATGTTTATACAGACTGTGGTGTAGATATTTCCATGTTTATACAGATAGCGGTGCAGATATTTCCATGTTTGTACAGATGGCAGTGTTGTTATTTCCATCTATACAGAGATGACCGTGTAGATATTTCCATGTTTATACAGATGGCGGCACAGATATTTCCATGCATATATAGATGGCGGTGTAGAAATTTCCATGTTTATACAAATAGCGGTGTAGTTATTTCCATTTTTATATAGATAGCGGTGTAGTTATTTCCATGTATATACACATGGCTGTGTAGATATTTCCATGTTTATACAAATGGCGGTGTAGATATTTCCATGTTTATACAGATAACTTTGAAAGTATTTCCATGTTTATACAGATGGCGGTGTAGATATTTCGATGTTTATAGAGATAGCAGTGGAGATATTTCCATGTTTATACAGATAGCGGTGTAGATATTTCCATGTTTATACTGATCGTGGTGTAGATATTTCCATGTTTATAGAGATGGCGGTGTAGATATTTCCATGTTCATAGAGATAGCGGTGTTGATTTTTCCATGTTTATAGAGATAGCGTTGTGGATATTTCCATGTTTATACAGATAGGGATGTAGATGTTTCCATGTTTATAGAGATGGCGGTGTAGATATTTCCATGTTTATACAGATCACGGTGTAGATATTTCCTTCTTTATACTAATAGCGGTGTAGTTATTTCCATGTTTATACAGATAGCGGTGTAGATATTTCCATGTATATACAGATGTCTGTGGAGATATTTCCATGTTTATACAGATGGCTGTGTAGATATTTCCATGTTTATACAGATTAATTTGTACGTATTTCCATGTTTATACAGATGGCCTTGTAGATATTTCCATGTTTATACAGATCGCGAGGTAGATATTTCAATGTTTATACGGATCGCGGTGTAGATATTTCCATGTTTATACAGATAGCGGTGTAGATATTTCCATGTGTTTACAGATAGCGGTGTAGCTATTTCCATGTATATACAGATGGCTGTGTAGATATTTTCATGTTTATACAGATGGCTGTGTAGATATTTCCATGTTTATACAGATTAATTTGTAGGTATTTCCATGTTTATACAGATGGCGGTGTAGATATTTCCATGTTTGTACAGATTGCGGTGTTGATGTTTCCATCTATACACAGATTGCCGTTTAGGTATTTCGATGTGTATTCAGATGGCATTGAAGATATTTCCATGTTTATACAGATGGTGGTGTAGATGTTTCCATGTTTACACAGATGACTGCAAAGTTATTTCCATGTTTATACAGATGGCGGTGTAGATATTTCCATGTTTATAGAGATAGCTGTGTAGATATTTCCATGTTTATACAGATAGCGGTGAAGATATTTCCATGTTTATACAGATCGCGGTGTAGATATTTCCATGTTTATACAGATCACGGTGTAGATATTTCCATGTTTATACAGATCGCGGTGTAGCTATTTCCATGTTTTTACAGGTAGCGGCGTAGATATTTCCAAGTGTTTACAGATAGCGGTGTAGATAGTTCCATGTTTACACAGATTGCGGTGTAGATATTTCCATCTTTCTACAGATGGCATTGTAGATATTTCCATGTTTATACAGATGGCGGTGTAGATATTTACATGTTTATATAGATGGTGGTGTAGATATTACCAGGTTTATACAGGTAGCGGTGCAGATATTTCCATGTTTATACAGATTGTGGTGAAGATATTTCCATGATTATACCGATCACGGTGTAGATATTTCCATGTTTATACAGATCGCGGTGTAGATATTTCCATGTTTATACAGATAGCGGTGTAGATATTTCCATGTTTATAGAGAAAGCGGTGTAGATATTTCCATATTTAGACAGATAACGGTGTAGAAATTTCCATGTTTATACAGATAGCGGTGTAAATATTTCCATGTTTATACAGATCACGGTGTAGATATTTCCATGTTTATAGAGATAGCGGTGTAGATATTTCCATGTTTATACAGATAGCGGTGAAGATATTTCCATGTTTATACAGACCGCGTTGTAGATATTTCCATGGTTATACACATAGCGGTGCAGATATTTCCATGTTTGTACAGATGGCGGTGTTGATATTTCCATCTATACACAGATGTCCGTGTAGATATTTCCATGTTTATACAGATGGCGGCTCAGATATTTCCATGGATATGTAGATGGTGGTGTAGATATTTCCATGTTTATACAGATAGCGGTGTAGTTATTTCCATGTTTATATAGATAGCGGTGTAGATATTTCCATGTATATTCACATGGCTGTGTAGATATTTCCATGTTTATACAGATGGCGGTGTAGATATTTCCATGTTTATACAGATAACTTTGTAAGTATTTCCATGTTTATACAGGCGGCGGTGTAGATACTTCGATGTTTATAGAGATAGCAGTGGAGATATTTCCATGTTTATACAGATAGCGGTGAAGATATTTCCATGTTTATACTGATCGTGGTGTAGATATTTCCATGTTTACAGAGATGGCGGTGTAGATATTTCCATGTTCATAGAGATAGCGGTGTTGATTTTTCCATGTTTACAGAGATAGCGGTGTGGATATTTCCATGTTTATACATATAGGGGTGTAGATATTTCCATGTTTATAGAGATGGCGGTGTAGATATTTCCATGTTTATACAGATCACGGTGTAGATATTTGCTTGTTTATACAAATAGCGGTGTAGTTATTTCCATGTTTATACAGATAGCGGTGTAGATATTTCCACGTATATACAGATGGCTGTGAAGATATTTCCATGTGTATACAGACGGTATTGTAGTTATTTCCATGTTTATACAGATGGTGGTGTAGATATTTCCATGTTTATACAGTTGGCGGTGTAGATATTTCCATGTTTTTACAGATGGCAGTGTAGATATTTCAATGTTTATAGAGATGGCGCTGTAGATACTTCCATGTGTATACAGATGGCACTGAAGATATTTCCATGTTTATACAGATGGTGGTGTAGATATTTCCATGTTTGCACAGATGATTGTGTAGGTATTTCCATGTTTGTACAGATGGCGGTGTAGATATTTCCATGTTTATAGAGATAGCTGTGTAGATATTTCCATGTTTATACAGATGGCGGTGTAGATATTTCCATGTTTATACAGATCGCGGTGTAGATATTCCCATGTTTATACAGATCACGGTGTAGATATTTCCATGTTTATACAGATCGCCGTGTAGATATTTCCATGTTTATACAGATAGCGGCATAGATATTTCCATGTGTTTACAGATAGCGGTGTAGATAGTTCCATGTTTACACAGATTGCGGTGTAGATATTTCCATCTTTCTACAGATGGCATTGTAGACATTTCCATGTTTATACAGATGGCGGTGTAGATATTTACATGTTTATATAGATGGTGGTGTAGATATTACCAGGTTTATACAGGTAGCGGTGTAGATATTTCCATGTTTATACAGATTGTGGTGAAGATATTTCCATGTTTATACAGATCGCGGTGTAGATATTTCCATGTTTATACAGATCGCGGTGTAGATATTTCCATGTTTATAGAGATAGAGGTGCAGATATTTCCATGTTTATACAGATAGCGGTGTATATATTTCCATGTTTATACAGATCATGGTGTAGATATTTCCATGTTTATACAGATACCGGTGTAGATATTTCCATGTTTATACAGACCGCAGTGTAGATATTTCCATGTTTATAGAGATAGCAGTGTAGATATTTCCATATTTGTACAGATGGCGGTGTTGATGTTTCCATCTATACACAGATTGCCGTGTAGGTATTTCCATGTGTATTCAGATGGCATAGAAGATATTTCCATGTTTATACAGATGGTGGTGTAGATATTTCCATGTTTACACAGATGACTGTATAGGTATTTCCATGTTTATACAGATGGCGGTGTAGATATTTCCATGTTTATAGAGATAGCTGTGTAAATATTTCCATGTTTACACAGATGACTGTATAGGTGTTTCCATGTTTATACAGATGGCGGTGTAGATATTTCCATGTTTATAGAGATAGCTGTGTAGATATTTCCATGTTTATACAGATGGCGGTGTAGATATTTCCATGTATATAAAGATCGCGGTGTCGATATTTCCATGTTTATACAGATCGCGGTGTATATATTTCCATGTTTATACAGATCGCGGTGTAGATATTTCCATGTTTATACAGATAGCGGTGTAGATATTTCCATATTTATACAGATAACGGTGTAGAAATTTCCATGTTTATACAGATAGCGGTGTAAATATTTCCATGTTTATACAGATCACGGTGTAGATATTTCCATGTTTATAGAGATAGCGGTGTAGATATTTCCATGTTTATACAGATAGCCGTGTAGATATTTCCATGTTTATACAGACCGCGGTGTAGATATTTCCATGGTTTTACAGATAGCGGTGCAGATATTTCCATGTTTGTACAGATGGCGGTGTTGATATTTCCATCTATACACAGATGACCATGTAGTTATTTCCATGTTCATACAGATGGCGGCTCAGATATTTCCATGGATATGTAGATGGTGGTGTAGTTATTTCCATGTTTATACAGATAGCGGTGTTGATATTTCCATGTTTATACAGATAACTTTGTAAGTATTTCCATATTTATACAGATGGCGGTGTAGATATTTCCATGTTTATACTGATCGTGGTGTAGATATTTCCATGTTTACAGAGATGGCGGTGTAGATATTTCCATGTTCATAGAGATAGCAGTGTTGATTTTTCCATGTTTACAGAGAGAGCGGAGTGGATATTTCCATGTTTATACAGATAGGGGTGTAGATATTTCCATGTTTATAAAGATGGCGGTGTAGATATTTCCATGTTTATACAGATCACGGTGTAGATATTTGCTTGTTTATACAAATAGCGGTGTAGTTATTTCTATGTTTATACAGATAGCGGTGTAGATATTTCCACGTATATACAGATGGCTGTGTAGATATTTCCATGTGTATACAGATGGTATTGCAGTTATTTCCATGTTTATACAGATGGTGGTGTGGATATTTCCATGTTTATACAGTTGGCGGTCTAGATATTTCCATGTTTATGGAGATAGCTTTGTAGATATTTCCATGTTTATACAGATTGCGGTGTAGATATTTCCATGTTTACAGAGATCGCGCTGTAGATATTTCCATGTTTATACAAATCGCGGTGAAGATATTTCCATGTTTATAAAGATAGCGGTGTAGATATTTCCATGTCTTTACAGATAACGGTGTAGATATTTCCATATTTACACAGATTGCGGTGTAGATATTTCCCTGTTTATATAGATGGTGGTGTAGATATTTCCATGTTTATACAGATAGCGGTGTAGTTATTTCCATGTTTATAGAGATTGCGGTGTAGGTCTTTCCATGTTTATAGACATAGCGGTGTAGATATTTCCATGTTTATATAGATGGCGTTGTAGATATTTCCATGTTTATACCGATAACGGTGTTGGTATTTCCATCTTTATACAGATAGCGATGTAGTTATTTCCATGTTTATACAGCTCGCGATGCAGCTATTTATATCTTTATACAGACGGCATTGTAGATATTTCCTTATTCACACAGATGGCGGTGTAGATGTTTCCATGTTTATGCAGATTTCGGAGTAGTTAGTTCCATGTTTATGGAGATGGCAGTGTAGATATTTCCATGTTTATTGATATGGCGGTGTAGATATTTCAATATTTATGGAGATAGCAGTGTAGATATTTACATGTTTCTACAGATGGCTGTGTAGATATTTCCAGGTGTATACAGATGGCATTGTAGATATTTCCATGTTTATAGAGATGACTGTATACGTATTTCCATGTTTTTACAGATGGCAGTGCAGATATTTCCATGTTTATAGCGATAGCGATGTAGATATTTCCATGTTTGTACAGATGGCGGTGTTGATATTTCCATGTATACACAGATGGCCGTGTAGATATTTCCATGTTTATACAGATGGCGGCGTATATATTTCCATGGGCATGCAGATGGCGGTGTAGGTATTTCCATGTTTATACAGATGGCGGTGTAGATATTTCCATGTTTATAGAGATAGCGGTGTAGGTATTTCCATGTTTATACTGATCGTGATGTAGATATTTCCATGTTTATAGAGATGGCGGTGTAGAAATTTCCATATTCATAGAGATAGCGGTGTTGATTTTTCCATGTTTATAGAGAAAGCGGTGTGGATATTTCCATGTTTATACAGATAGGGGTGTCGATATTTCCATGTTTATAGAGATGGCGGTGTAGATATTTCCATGTTTATACAGATCGCGGTGTAGATATTTCCTTGTTTATACAAATAGCGCTGTAGTTATTTCCATGTTTATACAGATAGCGGTGTAGATATTTCAATGTATATACAGATGGCTGTGTAGATATTTCCATGTTTATACAGATGGCTGTGTAGATATTTCCATATTTATACAGATGACTTTTTAGGTATTTCCATGTTTATTCAGATAGCGGTGTAGATATTTCCATGTTTTTACATATAGCGGTGTAGATATTTCCATGTTTACTCAGATTGCGGTGTAGATATTTCCATTATTCTACAGATGGTATTGTAGATATTTCCATGTTTATACAGATGGCGGTGTAGATATTTCCAAGTTTATATAGGTGGCGGTGTAGATATTACCATATTTATACAGGTAGCGGTGTAGATATTTCCATGTTTATACAGATTGTGGTGAAGATATTTCCATGTTTATACAGATCGCGGTGTAGATATTTCCATGTTTATACAGATCGCGGTGTAGATATTTCCACGTCTATACAGATATCAGTGTAGATATTTCCATGTTTATACAGATAGCGGTGTAGATATTTCCATCTTTATACAGATAAAGGTGTAGAAATTTCCATGTTTATACAGATAGAGGTGTAAATATTTCCATGTTTATACAGATCACGGTGTAGATATTTCCATGTTTATAGAGATAGCGGTGTAGATATTTCCATGTTTATACAGATAGCGGTGTAGATATTTCCATGTTTATACAGACCGCGGTGTAGATATTTCCATGGTTATACAGATAGCGTTGCACATATTTCCATGTTTGTACAGAAGGTGGTGTTGATATTTCCATCTATACACACATGACCGTGTAGATAATTCCATGTTTATACAGATGTCGGCGGAGATATTTCCATGGATATGTAGATGGTGGTGTAGATATTTCCATGTTTATACAGATAGCGGTGTAGTTATTTCCATGTTTATACAGATCATGGTGTAGATATTTCCATGTTTATTCAGATGGCGGTGTATATATTTCCATGTTTATAGAGATAGCGGTGTAGATATTTCCATGTTTATACGGATCACGTTGTAGATATTTGCTTGTTTATACAGATAGCGATATAGTTATTTCCATGTTTATACAGATAGCGGTGTAGATATTTCCATGTATATACACATGGCTGTGTAGATATTTCCATGTTTTTACAGATGGCAGTGTAGATATTTCCATGTTTATACAGATAACTTTGTAAATATTTCCATGTTTATACAGATGGCGGTGTAGATATTTCGATGTTTATAGAGATAGCAGTGGAGTTATTTCCATGTTTATACAGATAGCGGTGTAGAAATTTCCATGTTTATACTGATCGTGGTGTAGATATTTCCATGTTTATAGAGATGGCGGTGTAGATATTTCCATGTTCATAGAGATAGCGGTGTTGCTTTTTCCATGTTTATAGAGATAGCGGTGTGGATATTTCCATGTTTATACAGATAGGGGTGTAGATATTTCCATGTTTATAGAGATGGCGGTGTAGATATTTCCATGTTTATACAGATGACGGTGTAGATATTTCCTTGTTTATACAAATAGTGGTATAGTTATTTCCATGTTTATACAGATAGCGGTGTAGATATTTCCATGTATATACAGTTGCCTGTGTAGATATTTCCATGTTTATACAGATGACTTTGTAGGTATTTCCATGTTTATACAGATGGCGGTGTAGATGTTTCCATGTTTATACAGATCGCGGTGTAGATATTTCCATGTTTATACAGATAGCGGTGTAGATATTTCAATGTTTACACAGATTGCGGTGTAGTTATTTCCATCTTTCTACAGATGGCATTGTAGATATTTCCATGTTTATACAGATGGCGGTGTAGATATTTCCATGTTTATATAGATGGTGGTGTAGATATTACCATGTTTATACAGGTAGCGGTGTAGATATTTCCATGTTTATACAGATCGTGGTGTAGATATTTCCATGTTTTTACAGATATCGGTGTAGATATTTCCATGTTTACACAGATTGCGGTGTAGATATTTCCATCTTTCTTCAGATGGCATTGTAGATATTTCCATGTTTATACAGATGGTGGTGTAGATATTTCCATGTTTATATAGATGGCGGTGTAGATATTACCATGTTTATACAGATAGCGGTGTAGATATTTCCATGTTTATACAGATCGTGGTGAAGATAATTCCATGTTTATACAGATCGCGGTGTAGATATATCCATGTTTATACAGATCGCGGTGTAGATATTTCCATGTTTATACAGATAGCGGTGTAGATATTTCCATGTTTATACAGATAGCGGTGTAGATATTTCCATGTTTATAGAGATAGCGGTGTAGGTATTTCCATGTTTATAGACATAGCGGTTTAGATATTTCCATGTTTATATAGATGGCGTTGTAGATATTTCCAGGTTTATACCGACAGCGGTGTTGGTATTTCCACGTTTATACAGATAGCGATGTAGATATTTCCATATTTATACAGCTTGCGGTGCAGATATTTATATCTTTATACAGATGGCCTTGTAGATATTTCCTTATTCACACAGATGGCGGCGTAGATGTTTCCATGTTTATACAGATGGCAGAGTTGTTAGTTCCATGTTTATGGAGATGGCAGTGTAGATATTTTCATGTTTATAGAGATGGCTTTGTAGATATTTCCATGTTTATACAGATAGCAGTGTAGATATTTACATGTTTATACAGATGGCTGTGTAGATATTTCCATGTTTATACAGATGGCATTGTAGATATTTCCATGTTTATACAGATAGCGGTGTAGATATTTCCATGTTTATACAGACTGCGGTGTAGATATTTCCATGTTTATACAGATACCGGTGCAGATATTTCCATATTTGTACAGATGGCGGTGTTGATATTTCCATCTATACAGAGATTACCGTGTAGATATTTCCATGTTTATACAGATGGCGGCACAGATATTTCCATGGATATGTAGACGGCGGTGTAGATATTTCCATGTTTATACAGATAGCGGTGTACTTATTTCCATGTTTATATAGATAGCGGTGTAGTTATTTCCATGTATATACACATGGCTTTGTAGATATTTCCATGTTTATACAGATGGCGGTGTAGATATTTCCATGTTTATACAGACAACTTTGTAAGTATTTCCATGTTAATACAGATGGCGGTGTAGATATTTCGATGTTTATAGAGATAGCAGTGGAGATATTTCCATGTTTATACAGATAGCGGTGTAGATATTTCCATGTTTATACTGATCGTGGTGTAGATATTTCCATGTTTATAGAGATGGCGGTGTAGATATTTCAATGTTCATAGAGATAGCGGTGTAGATATTTCCATTTTTCTACAGATGGTAGTGTAGATATTTTCATGTTTATACAGATGGCGGTGTAGATATTTCCATGTTTATATAGATAGTGTTGTAGATATTACCATGTTTATACAGGTAGCGGTGTAGATATTTCCATGTTTATACAGATTGTGGTGAAGATACTTCCATGTTTATACAGATCGCGGTGTAGATATTTCCATGTTTTTACAGATATCGGTGTAGATATTTCCATGTTTACACAGATTGCGGTGTAGATATTTCCATCTTTCTACAGATGGCATTGTAGATATTTCCATGTTTATACAGATGGTGGTGTAGATATTTCCATGTTTATATAGATGGCGGTGTAGATATTACCATGTTTATACAGATAGCGGTGTAGATATTTCCATGTTTATACAGATCGTGGTGAAGATATTTCCATGTTTATACATATCGCGGTGTAGATATATCCATGTTTATACAGATCGCGGTGTAGATATTTCCATGTTTATACACATAGCGGTGTAGTTATTTCCATGTTTTTACAGATAGCGGTGTAGATATTTCCATGTTTATAGAGATAGCGGTGTAGGTATTTCCATGTTTATAGACATAGCAGTTCAGATATTTCCATGTTTATATAGATGGCGTTGTAGATATTTCCAGGTTTATACCGACAGCGGTGTTGGTATTTCCACGTTTATGCAGATAGCGATGTAGATATTTCCATGTTTATACAGCTCGCGGTGCAGATATTTATATCTTTATACAGATGGCCTTGTAGATATTTCCTTATTCACACAAATGGCGGTGTAGATGATTCCATGTTTATACAGATGGCAGAGTGGTTAGTTCCATGTTTATGGAGATGGCAGTGTAGATCTTCTCATGTTTATAGAGATGGCTGTGTAGATATTTCCATGTTTATACAGATGGCGGCGTAGATATTTCCATGGTCATGCAGATGGCAGTGTAGATATTTCCATGTTTAAACAGATAGCGGTGTAGATATTTCCATGTTTACACAGATAGTGGTGTAGATATTTCCGTGTTTATACACATGGCGGAGTAGATAATTCCATCTTTATGGAGATGGCAGTGTAGATATTTTCATGTTTATAGAGATGGCGGTGTAGATATTTCCATGTTCATAGAGATAGCGGTGTTGATTTTTCCATGTTTATAGAGATAGCGGTGTGGATATTTCCATGTTTATACAGATAGGGGTGTAGATATTTCCATGTTTATAGAGATGGCGGTGTAGATATTTCCATGTTTATACAGATCACGGTGTAGATATTTCCTTGTTTATACAAATAGTGGTGTAGTTATTTCCATGTTTATACAGATAGCGGTGTAGATATTTCCATGTATATACAGTTGGCTGTGTAGATATTCCATGTTTATACAGATTACTTTGTAGGTATTTCCATGTTTATACAGATGGCGGTGTAGATATTTCCATGTTTATGGAGATAGCTTTGTAGATATTTCCATGTTTATACAGACCGCGGTGTAGATATTTCCATGTTTATACAGATACCGGTGCAGATATTTCCATGGTTGTACAGGTGGCGGTGTTGATATTTCCATCTATACAGAGATGACCGTGTAGATATTTCCATGTTTATGCAGATGGCGGCACAGATATTTCCATGGATATGTAGATGGTGGTGTAGATATTTCCATGTTTATACAGATAGCGGTGTAGTTATTTCCATGTTTATATAGATAGCGGTGTAGTTATTTCCATGTATATACACATGGCTGTGTAGATATTTCCATGTTTATAGAGATGGCGGTGTAGATATTTCCATGTTCATAGAGATAGCGGTGTAGATATTTCCATCTTTCTACAGATGGCAGTGTAGTTATTTTCATGTTTATACAGATGGCGGTGTAGATATTTCCATATTTATACAGATGTCTGTGTAGATATTTCCATGTGTATACAGTTGGTATTGTAGGTATTTCCATGTTTATACAGATGGTGGTGAAGATATTAACCTGTTTATTCAGATGACTGTGTAGATATTTCCATGTTTTTACAGATGGCAGTTTAGATATTTCAATGTTTATAGAGATGGCGCTGTAGATATTTCCATGTTTATACAGATAACGGTGGAGATATTTCCATGTTTATACAGAGAGCAGTGGAGATATTTCCATGTTTATACACATAGCGGTGTACATATTTCCATGTTTATAGAGACAGCGGTGTAGGTATTTCCATGTTTATACAGATAGCGGTGCAGATATTTCCATGTTTACACAGATGCCTATGCAGATATTTCCATATTTATTCAGAGGGCTGTGTAGATATTTCTATGTTTATACAGAAGGCAGTGTAGATATTTAAATGTTCCTACACATGACTGTGTAGGTATTTCCATGTTTATACAGATGTCTTTGTAGTTATTTCCATGTTTATAGAGATAGCGGTGCAGATATTGCCATGTTTATACAGATAGCGGTGTATATATTTCCATTTTTATACAGATCATGGTGTAGATATTTCCATGTTTATACTGATACCGGTGTAGATATTTCCATGTTTATACAGACCGCAGTGTAGATATTTCCATGTTTATAGAGATAGCAGTGTAGATATTTCCATGTTTGTTCAGATGGCGGTGTTGATGTTTCCATCTATACACAGATTGCCGTGAAGGTATTTCCATGTGTATACAGATGGCATTGAAGACATTTCCATGTTTATACAGATGGTGGTGTAGATATTTCCATGTTTACAGAGATGACTGTATAGGTATTTCCATGTTTATACAGATGGCGGTGTAGATATTTCCATGTTTATAGAGATTGCGGTGCAGATATTTCCATGTTTATACAGATCACGGTGTAGATATTTGCTTGTTTATACAGATAGCGATGTAGTTATTTCCATGTTTATACAGATAGCGGTGTAGATATTTCCATGTATATACACATGGCTGTGTAGATATTTCCATGTTTTTACAGATGGCGGTGTAGATATTTCCATGTTTATACAGATAGCAGTGTAGATATTTCCATGTTTATACTGATCGTGGTGTAGATATTTCCATGTTTATAGAGATGGCGGTGTAGATATTTCCATGTTCATAGAGATAGCGGTGTTGATTTTTCCATGTTTATAGAGATAGCGGTGTGGATATTTCCATGCTTATACAGATAGGGGTGTAGATATTACCATGTTTATAGAGATGGCGGTGTAGATATTTCCATATTTATACAGATCACGGTGTAGATATTTCCTTGTTTATACAAATAGTGGTGTAGTAATTTCCATGTTTATACAGATAGCGGTGTAGATATTTCCATGTATATACAGATGGCTGTGTAGATATTTCCATGTTTATACAGATGGCTGTGTAGATATTTCCATGTTTATACAGATGACTTTGTAGGTATTTCCATGTTTATACAGATGGCGGTGTAGATGTTTCCATGTTTATACAGATCGCGGTGTAGATATTTCCATGTTTATACAGATAGCGGTGTAGATATTTCAATGTTTACACAGATTGCGGTGTAGATATTTCCATCTTTCTACAGATGGCATTGTAGATATTTCCATGTTTATACAGATGGCGGTGTAGATATTTCCATGTTTATATAGATAGTGTTGTAGATATTACCATGTTTATACAGGTAGCGGTGTAGATATTTCCATGTTTATACAGATTGTGGTGAAGATATTTCCATGTTTATACAGATCGCGGTGTAGATATTTCCATGTTTTTACAGATATCGGTGTAGATATTTCCATGTTTTCACAGATTGCGGTGTAGATATTTCCATCTTTCTACAGATGGCATTGTAGATATTTCCATGTTTATACAGATGGTGGTGTAGATATTTCCATGTTTATACAGATGGTGGTGTAGATATTACCATGTTTATACAGATAGCGGTGTAGATATTTCCATGTATATACAGATCGTGGTGAAGATAATTCCATGTTTATACAGATCGCGGTGTAGGTATATCCATGTTTATACAGATCGTGGTGAAGATATTTCCATGTTTATACAGATCGCGGTGTAGGTATATCCATGTTTTTACAGATCACGGTGTAGATATTTCCATGTTAATACAGATAGCGGTGTAGATATTTCCATGTTTATACAGATAGCAGTGTAGATATTTCCATATTTATAGAGATAGCGGTGTAGGTATTTCCATGTTTATAGACATAGAGGTTCAGATATTTCCATGTTTATATAGATGGCGTTGTAGATATTTCCAGGTTATACCGACAGCGGTGTTGGTATTTCCACGTTTATACAGATAGCGATGTAGATATTTCCATGTTTAAACAGCTCGCGGTGCAGATATTTATATCTTTATACAGATGGCCTTGTAGATATTTCCTTATTCACACAGATCTCGGTGTAGATGTTTCCATGCTTATACAGATGGCGGCGTAGATATTTCCATGGATATGTAGATGGCGGTGTAGATATTTCCATGTTTACACGGATAGCGGTGTAGAAATTTCCATGTTTATACAGATAGCGGTGTAAATATTTAAATGTTTATACAGATCACGGTGTAGATATTTCCATGTTTATAGAGATAGCGGTGTAGATATTTCCATGTTTATACAGATAGCGGTGTAGATATTTCCATGTTTATACAGATAGCGGTGTAGATATTTCCATGTCTATACCAATAGCCGTGTAGATATTTCCATGTTTATACAGATAGCGGTGTAGATATTTCCATTTTTATACAGATAACGGGTAGAAATTACCATGTTTATACAGATAGCGGTGTAAATATTTAAATGTTTATACAGATCACGGTGTAGATATTTCCATGTTTATAGAGATAGCGGTGTAGATATTTCCATGTTTATACAGATAGCGGTGTAGATATTTCCATGCTTATACAGATCGTGGTGAAGATATTTCCATGTTTATACAGATCGCGGTGTAGATATATCCATGTTTATACAGATCGCGGTGTATATATTTCCATTTTTATACAGATAGCGGTGTAGATATTTCCATGTTTATACAGATAGCGGTGTAGATATTTCCATGTTTATAGAGATAGCGGTGTAGGTATTTCCATGTTTATAGACAAAGCGGTTTAGACATTTCCATGGTTATATAGATGGCGCTGTAGATATTTCCAGGTTTATACCGACAGCGGTGTTGGTATTTCCACGTTTATACAGATAGCGATGTAGATATTTCCATGTTAATTCAGCTCGCGGTGCAGATATTTATATCTTTATACAGATGGCCTTGTATATATTTCCTTATTCACACAGATGGCGTTGTAGATGTTTCCATGTTTATAGAGATAGCGGTGTAGATATTTCCCTATTTATACAGATAACGGTGTAGAAATTTCCATGTTTATACAGATAGCGGTGTAAATATTTCCATGTTTATACAGATCACGGTGTAGATATTTCCATGTTTATAGAGATAGCGGTGTAGATATTTCCATGTTTATACTGATCGTGGTGTAGATATTTCCATGTTTATAGAGATGGCGGTGTAGATATTTCCATATTCATAGAGATAGCGGTGTTGATTTTTCCATGTTTATAGGGATAGCGGTGTGGATATTTCTATGTTTATACAGATAGGGGTGTCGATATTTCCATGTTTATAGTGATAGCGGTGTAGGTATTTCCATGTTTATAGACATAGCGGTTCAGATATTTCCATGTTTATATAGATGGCGTTGTAGATATTTCCAGGTTTATACCGACAGCGGTGTTGGTATTTCCACGTTTATACAGATGGCGATGTAGATATTTCCATGTTTATACAGCTCGCGCTGCAGATATTTATATCTTTATACAGATGGCCTTGTAGATATTTCCTTATTCACACAGATGGCGTTGTAGATGTTTCCATGTTTATACAGATGGCAGAGTAGTTAGTTCCATGTTTATGGAGATGGCAGTGTAGATATTTTCATGTTTATAGAGATGGCTGTGTAGATATTTCCATGTTTATAGAGATAGCAGTGTAGATATTTCCATGTTTATACAGATGGCTGTGTAGATATTTCCATGTTTATACAGATGGCATTGTAGATATTTCCATGTTTATACAGATGACTGTATACGTATTTCCATGTTTTTACAGATGGCAGTGCAGATATTTCCATGTTTATAGAGATAGCGGTGTAGATATTTCCATGTTTCTACAGATGTCGGTGTTGATATTTCCATCTATACACAGATGGCCGTGTAGATATTTCCATGTTTATACAGATGGCGGCGTAGATATTTCCATGGTCATGCAGATGTCAGTGTAGATATTTCCATGTTTAAACAGATAATGGTGTAGATATTTCCATGTTTACACAGATAGTGGTGTAGATATTTCCGTGTTTATACACATGGCGGAGTAGATACTTCCATCTTTATGGAGATGGCAGTGTAGATATTTTCATGTTTATAGAGATGGCGGTGTAGATATTTCCATATTTATAGAGATAGCGGTGTAGATATTTCCATCTTTCTACAGATGGCAGTGTAGACATTTCCATGTTTATACAGATGGCGGTGTAGATATTTCCATATTTATACAGATGTCTGTGTAGATATTTCCATGTGTTTACAGATGGTATTGTAGTTATTTCCATGTTTATACAGATGGTGGTGAAGATATTTCCATGTTTATTCAGATGACTGTGTAGATATTTCCATGTTTTTACAGATGGCAGTGTAGATATTTCAATGTTTATAGAGACGGCGCTGTAGATATTTCCATGTTTATACAGATAACGGTGGAGATATTTCCATGTTTATACAGAGAGCAGTGGAGATATTTCCATGTTTATACACATAGCGGTGTACAAATTTCCATGTTTATAGAGACAGCGGTGTAGGTATTTCCATGTTTATACAGATAGCGGTACAGATATTTCCATGTTTACACAGTTGCCTATGCAGATATTTCCATATTTATACAGAGGGCTTTGTAGGTATTTCCATGTTTATACAGAAGGCAGTGTAGATATTTAAATGTTCCTACACATGACTGTGTAGGTATTTCCATGTTTATACACATGTCTTTGTAGATATTTCCATGTTTATAGAGATAGCCGTGCAGATATTTGCATGTTTATACAGATAGCGGTGTATATATTTCCATGTTTATACAGATCAAGGTGTAGATATTTCCATGGTTATACAGATACCGGTGTAGATATTTCCATGTTTATACAGACCGCAGTGTAGATATTTCCATGTTTATAGAGATAGCAGTGTAGATATTTCCATGTTTGTACAGATGGCGGTGTTGATGTTTCCATCTATACACAGATTGCCGTGTAGGTGTTTCCATGTGTATACAGATGGCATTGAAGACATTTCCATGTTTATACAGATGGTGGTGTAGATATTTCCATGTTTACACAGATGACTGTATAGGTATTTCTATGTTTATACAGATGGCGGTGTAGATATTTCCATGTTTATAGAGATAACGGTGTAGATATTTCCATATTTATACAGATAACGGTGTAGAAATTTCCATGTTTATACAGATACCGGTGTAAATATTTCCATGTTTATACAGATCACGGTGTAGATATTTCCATGTTTATAGAGATAGCGGTGTAGATATTTCCATGTTTATACTGATCGTGGTGTAGATATTTCCATGTTTATAGAGATGGCGGTGTAGATATTTCCATATTCATAGAGATAGCGGTGTTGATTTTTCCATGTTTATAGGGATAGCGGTGTGGATATTTCCATGTTTATACAGATAGTGGTGTCGATATTTCCATGTATATAGAGATGGCGGTGTAGATATTTCCATGTTTATACAGATCACGGTGTAGATATTTCCTTGTTTATACAAATAGCGCTGTAGTTATTTCCATGTTTATACAGATAGCGGTGTAGATATTTCCATGTATATACAGATGGCTGTGTAGATATTTCCATGTTTATACAGATGGCTGTGTAGATATTTCCATGTTTATACAGATGACTTTGTAGGTATTTCCATGTTTATACAGATGGCGGTGTAGATATTTCCATGTTTATAGAGATAGCTGTGTAGATATTTCCATGTTTATACAGATAGCGGTGTAGATATTTCCATGTTTATACAGATCGCGGTGTAGATATTTCCATGTTTATACAGATCGCGGTGTAGATATTTCCATGTTTATACAGATAGCGGTGTAGATATTTCCATGTTTTTACAGATAGCGGTGTAGATATTTCCATGTTTACTCAGATTGCGGTGTAGATATTTCCATCTTTCTACAGATGGTATTGTAGATATTTCCATGCTTATACAGATGGCGGTGTAGATATTTCCATGTTTATCTAGGTGGGGTGTAGATATTACCATGTTTATACAGGTAGCGGTGTAGATATTTCCATGTTTATACAGATTGTGGTGAAGATATTTCCATGTTTATACAGATCGCGGTGTAGATATTTCCATGTTTATACAGATAGCGGTGTAGATATTTCCATGTCTATACCAATAGCCGTGTAGATATTTCCATGTTTATACAGATAGCGGTGTAGATATTTCCATTTTTATACAGATAACGGGTAGAAATTTCCATGTTTATACAGATAGCGGTGTAAATATTTAAATGTTTATACAGATCACGGTGTAGATATTTCCATGTTTATAGAGATAGCGGTGTAGATATTTCCATGTTTATACAGATAGCGGTGTAGATATTTCCATGCTTATACAGATCGTGGTGAAGATATTTCCATGTTTATACAGATCGCGGTGTAGATATATCCATGTTTATACAGATCGCGGTGTATATATTTCCATTTTTATACAGATAGCGGTGTAGATATTTCCATGTTTATACAGATAGCGGTGTAGATATTTCCATGTTTATAGAGATAGCGGTGTAGGTATTTCCATGTTTATAGACAAAGCGGTTTAGACATTTCCATGGTTATATAGATGGCGCTGTAGATATTTCCAGGTTTATACCGACAGCGGTGTTGGTATTTCCACGTTTATACAGATAGCGATGTAGATATTTCCATGTTTATTCAGCTCGCGGTGCAGATATTTATATCTTTATACAGATGGCCTTGTATATATTTCCTTATTCACACAGATGGCGTTGTAGATGTTTCCATGTTTATAGAGATAGCGGTGTAGATATTTCCCTATTTATACAGATAACGGTGTAGAAATTTCCATGTTTATACAGATAGCGGTGTAAATATTTCCATGTTTATACAGATCACGGTGTAGATATTTCCATGTTTATAGAGATAGCGGTGTAGATATTTCCATGTTTATACTGATCGTGGTGTAGATATTTCCATGTTTATAGAGATGGCGGTGTAGATATTTCCATATTCATAGAGATAGCGGTGTTGATTTTTCCATGTTTATAGGGATAGCGGTGTGGATATTTCTATGTTTATACAGATAGGGGTGTCGATATTTCCATGTTTATAGTGATAGCGGTGTAGGTATTTCCATGTTTATAGACATAGCGGTTCAGATATTTCCATGTTTATATAGATGGCGTTGTAGATATTTCCAGGTTTATACCGACAGCGGTGTTGGTATTTCCACGTTTATACAGATGGCGATGTAGATATTTCCATGTTTATACAGCTCGCGCTGCAGATATTTATATCTTTATACAGATGGCCTTGTAGATATTTCCTTATTCACACAGATGGCGGTGTAGATGTTTCCATGTTTATACAGATGGCAGAGTAGTTAGTTCCATGTTTATGGAGATGGCAGTGTAGATATTTTCATGTTTATAGAGATGGCTGTGTAGATATTTCCATGTTTATAGAGATAGCAGTGTAGATATTTCCATGTTTATACAGATGGCTGTGTAGATATTTCCATGTTTATACAGATGGCATTGTAGATATTTCCATGTTTATACAGATGACTGTATACGTATTTCCATGTTTTTACAGATGGCAGTGCAGATATTTCCATGTTTATAGAGATAGCGGTGTAGATATTTCCATGTTTCTACAGATGTCGGTGTTGATATTTCCATCTATACACAGATGGCCGTGTAGATATTTCCATGTTTATACAGATGGTGGCGTAGATATTTCCATGGTCATGCAGATGGCAGTGTAGATATTTCCATGTTTAAACAGATAATGGTGTAGATATTTCCATGTTTACACAGATAGTGGTGTAGATATTTCCGTGTTTATACACATGTCGGAGTAGATACTTCCATCTTTATGGAGATGGCAGTGTAGATATTTTCATGTTTATAGAGATGGCGGTGTAGATATTTCCATATTTATAGAGATAGCGGTGTAGATATTTCCATCTTTCTACAGATGGCAGTGTAGACATTTCCATGTTTATACAGATGGCGGTGTAGATATTTCCATATTTATACAGATGTCTGTGTAGATATTTCCATGTGTTTACAGATGGTATTGTAGTTATTTCCATGTTTATACAGATGGTGGTGAAGATATTTCCATGTTTATTCAGATGACTGTGTAGATATTTCCATGTTTTTACAGATGGCAGTGTAGATATTTCAATGTTTATAGAGACGGCGCTGTAGATATTTCCATGTTTATACAGATAACGGTGGAGATATTTCCATGTTTATACAGAGAGCAGTGGAGATATTTCCATGTTTATACACATAGCGGTGTACAAATTTCCATGTTTATAGAGACAGCGGTGTAGGTATTTCCATGTTTATACAGATAGCGGTACAGATATTTCCATGTTTACACAGTTGCCTATGCAGATATTTCCATATTTATACAGAGGGCTTTGTAGGTATTTCCATGTTTATACAGAAGGCAGTGTAGATATTTAAACGTTCCTACACATGACTGTGTAGGTATTTCCATGTTTATACACATGTCTTTGTAGATATTTCCATGTTTATAGAGATAGCGGTGCAGATATTTCCATGTTTTTACAGATAGCGGTGTATATATTTCCATGTTTATACAATTCAAGGTGTAGATATTTCCATGGTTATACAGATACCGGTGTAGATATTTCCATGTTTATACAGACCGCAGTGTAGATACTTCCATGTTTATAGAGATAGCAGTGTAGATATTTCCATGTTTGTACAGATGACGGTGTTGATGTTTCCATCTATACACAGATTGCCGTGTAGGTATTTCCATGTGTATACAGATGGCATTGAAGACATTTCCATGGTTATACAGATGGTGGTGTAGATATTTCCATGTTTACACAGATGACTGTATAGGTATTTCCATGTTTATACAGATGGCGGTGTAGATATTTCCATGTTTATGGAGATAGCGGTGTAGATATTTCCATATTTATACAGATAACGGTGTAGAAATTTCCATGTTTATACAGAGAGCGGTGTAAATATTTCCATGTTTATACAGATCACGGTGTAGATATTTCCATGTTTATAGAGATAGCGGTGTAGATATATCCATGTTTATACTGATCGTGGTGTAGATATTTCCATGTTTATAGAGATGGCGGTGTAGATATTTCCATATTCATAGAGATAGCGGTGTTGATTTTTCCATGTTTATAGGGATAGCGGTGTGGATATTTCCATGTTTATACAGAAAGGGGTGTCGATATTTCCATGTTTACAGAGATGGCGGTGTAGATATTTCCATGTTTATACAGATCACCGTGTAGTTATTTCCTTGTTTATACAAATAGCGCTGTAGTTATTTCCATGTTTATACAGATAGCGGTGTAGATATTTCCATGTATATACAGATGGCTGTGTAGATATTTCCATGTTTATACAGATGGCTGTGTAGATATTTCCATGTTTATACAGATGACTTTGTAGGTATTTCCATGTTTATACAGATGGCGGTGTAGATATTTCCATGTTTATAGAGATAGCTGTGTAGATATTTCCATGTTTATACAGATAGCGGTGTAGATATTTCCATGTTTATACAGATCGCGGTGTAGATATTTCCATGTTTATACAGATCGCGGTGTAGATATTTCCATGTTTATACAGATAGTGGTGTAGATATTTCCATGTTTTTACAGATAGCGGTGTAGATATTTCCATGTTTACTCAGATTGCGGTGTAGATATTTCCATCTTTCTACAGAAGTATTGTAGATATTTCCATGTTCATACAGATGGCGGTGTAGATATTTCCATGTTTATATAGGTGG